>NC_142036.1:32066522-32366522 GCF_982192425.1 Myodes glareolus | reverse complement strand
TCTTCTTCTTCTTCTTCTTCTTCTTCTTCTTCTTCTTCTTCTTCTTCTTCTTCTTCTTCTCCTTCTCCTTCTCCTTCTCCTTCTCCTTCTCCTTCTCCTTCTCCTTCTCCTTCTCCTTCTCCTTCTCCTTCTCCTTCTCTTTCTTCTTCTCCTTCTTCTTCTTCTCCACCTCCTCCCCACCTCCCATTTCCCTCCTCCTCTCCCCACTCCCCCTTCCCTCTTCAGTCCTAACAGCAGTCAGGGGTCCCTGCCCCATGGGAAGTTCAAGGTCCTCCCCCCTTCATCCAGGTCTAGAAAGGTGAGCATCCAAGCAAACCAGGCTCCCACAAAGTCAGATCATGCAGTCGAATCAAAACCCAATGCCATTGTCCTTGGGTTCTCAGTCAGCCTTCATTGACAGTCCCATTCAGAGGGTCTGGTTTGATCACATGCTTGTTCAGTCCCATTCCTGCTGGGGGAGGGGTGACCTCCCATTAGATCAGTTCCACCGTCTCAGTGGGTGGACGCACCCCTCGCGGTCCTGACTGCCTTACTCATGTTCTCCCTCCTTCTGCTCCTCATTTGGACCTTGGGAGCTCAGTCCAGTGCTCCAATGTGTGATCCCACATTTCTTATGACTGTCTCTGATTATCAGGCTCCAAAGCAGCTCTGTATCAAATAAAACAGATAGACTCTCAAAATCATGCTACATCAACTCCTTCTGAGACTTCTGGAGTAATAAGAATAGATCTGGAAATCCCAACAATGGAGTTGTTATCTCACTAATTTCTCAAATTGGATTCAAAACTGTGGGAACCATGAGGTTGTTCTGTAGGTCAGACTGCCAATCTCTTCCAACAGGTCTGCAAGTCAGTCTCCTATCATATTTAGGACCACAGTTACTGAGATTAAATACCATTATCAAAAGCAGGCTGGCGCAGGAATTGGTTTGTTTTGCTTACATTTCCATAGCACAGCTAAGGAAGTTAGTGTAGGAATAAAAGCAGGAGAGAAAGTTGGAGCCAGACACTGACACAGCCATCATGAAAGAATGCTGCTTACAGGACTTTTCCTGTCTCTTTGTTCCCAGAACTACCAGTCAGGTGGAAGTACTCACAATAGGCTTGTCACTCCTCAGTCACTCACTAAGTATGGAAATTCCCTACAGGTTTGCCTATAACCGAATATTGTAGAAGTATTTTCTCAACTGAAAGTTCCTCTTCCTAAATGACCCTAGCTTATGTCAAGTTGACATAAAACTAGCCAGAATATCTCCCAATACCCAAAACTTCAAGCATTGTTCAAAAGTGAAATTCTCAGCCTTTGAGACTCAAGTCATGACCTTCTAATAAAAAAAATCACTAATGGCAATTTTTCAAAATATAATAACAGAGTAAACAACCACAACAGAAGAAAAGAATAGAAGAATACCAAGGAAGAATTGTGCCAAACAAGGTCAAACAAACAAGACAAACATTAAATCTTGAACTTTTAAGACTGGCATCTGCTGCGGGAGTGCCTTCCGCTCTGTCAACCAATAGCCGCTGAAATACCAGCCCACTAAGGCGTGGTATATTTCTCTTTTAAAAAGAGCCGGAAGTCTCGGCTCGGGCCCCTCTTGGTTCCGGCGCTTGGTTCTGGCTCCTGCTCCCGGCTCCTGCTCCAACGACTAGGCTCCCTTCCTGACGGTTTATGGTGTATGTAAGTTTTACCCCCTAAAAGAAATACCCCCTTAAAACATAATTGGTGTGGGATTGATTCGCTATTAGGCATCTGGGACACATGGTATAAAACTGTGAATTTCAAAGGGCTTGGCTATTCCTCCTTCCACTCATAGCCTCCCATGTTGCATTTTCTATGGCCACTCTCTTGGTTTGACTCTGGCCACTGTATCTGTTTTTTTTCCATACCTGTGTGACTTTTTAAACCTTCCACTGAAGGTTTTGCTTCCTGTGTACAACTTCACTCATCACCTTCACATATGTGAGAAGCTTCCTTCACACATCTAATATGTTTGTCTCTGACTTACCACAGATTTAAACTCTGGAACTCACAGAAATTTTTGACTATATATTTCAGACAATCTTGAAGTATATGACAAAATGACTTGCATTTTAATTATCCTATCTCATCACTTTTTCACAAATCTTTGTGGTTTTGTTCTCAATATCTCATTCTAAATAGCCATAGTATTATGCAAACAATGTATTTGGTTTACTTGTTCATTAAAGACTCGCCATACAGTTTAGATTCCAGTTGACTTTGCATCCTGAAATATATGGTATTGTGATATATGATTCTCATGTATATACATCTGTAAAAAATGTGAAAAATAATAAAGAAAATGGCAAGATACAATGATGAACACCTTGGCATAACTAAGTTCTCATCCTCTGTAGAGTGTGATAAAATATGTCTTATAAGTGATATCAACTGGCAATGGGGACAGAGAGTTTGCAGTATAAAATGAGAAGAACAAACTAAATTGTATTTAATTTTAAACACAGTAGGCAACCCTCAAGGAATCTATGGACTTTCTCAATCCATGAAACGTCTTTCTCATTGTTTAGTACTTACTAAATGAACCCCATCATATTTGAATATTTAAATAATATATAAAATATCTTGCAATGGGGTTTTAAAATCTCTTGGCTAGAAACATTTTTGGCAGATATACTAACATCCAAGGTTTTATTTTTTTTTCAAAAAGAGAAATTGCTTTCTTCCAAACTAAGTAGAAGACATATATGCTGTTGACAGGTACACATTCTAGTATTTAACTATGATGAGGTCTAATGAGTATTTCCCAGCACCTCCCTTTACTGTTAACTTGAATACTGAGTGAGGTACTTGTATAAAAATGAGTGAAAATGATCAGTTCTGTTTATTTTAATTTTATGATACTTGTTTGGATAATGTTCTATATTGTATTTGAAGTTCACTAGCAAGGATATTAAGTACATGCATAAGTTCATATTAAAGAGTGAAGAAAGCTATACTTACAAGAGAAAGAGAATCAATATTATAGTTGCAATAACAAAGACTGAAAAGAATCATAGGATGAAAACAACATCGTATAACTTGATATACTTATACTAATATGTTTCAAAATAACTTTTTTCCCTGAAAATATTGTGTAATTTTTAGGCATTTGGTGATATCATAGAATGATTAAATTCAGGGAGGGGAAGGGGGAATGGAGGGGGGGGAAATGGGAGGAGGGGAAGAAGTGAAAAATTTTAATAATAATAATAATAATAATAATAATAATAATAATAATAATAATAAACCTGAAAAAAAGTGAAATTATAAAGAAAAAATGATTAAATCCATTTCTACACCAAATATAATGGAATGGGATATAAAATGTCTTAATCAAACTAAGCTACATATTTTGGTTCTTTTACATACAATATAAATAACTCCGATGAAATATGGTAACATTTGAAGTAGATTCTTTGTTGATTTTTGTGTGCATATCTGTCTTCAAAGGCTTGTGAGTGCATGTGGAAAGCAGAGTTAATCCTTAGGTGTCTTTCATTATGAGCCGCTCACCGTATTTTTTGAGAGAAGGTCACTTTCTGGGACCAGAAGCTAGCTAATTAGAATCCATCAGTTGGACAAGAATCTGAGGATCACATGTCTTTATCTCCTCAGTGCTGGGATTATAATTCTCCAATTTTTTACGTGGCCTACATTGATAGAACTCACTTTATATATATATATATCTGACAAGTCTTCCACAATAGAGGCATTGCTTCAATCCCTAAAACCATAGAGCCTTATAGCACTAGATGGCAATGCATATTGAAATATTTCCTAACAAATATTCATCAAAATACTTGATATAAATCATAAATATTGGCTTTCACCAAGTATAAATCCATTGGCTCATGAACACACAAACCCATTCAAAGTTCAGATTCCTATTTCTATTGCAGAAGTTCCTTTCTTAACTAACTTTTAATGATGGATGTGATAATCTACCAACATATGGAGCATGATTCACCTGGGAACTGTAGTCAGAAGCTTGCTCTTCTGCTTGAGGACTTTATTAAAGTTGTGGCTTTCAAAACATGCCAAGTATGTATTAAAATTACATGAAACGTATGGCGTAAAGATGATACTTTCAAAGCAAGCAAGAAAATCAAACCCCACTATAGACTATTGTGATCATTTATACAAAACAAAACAGAGATTTCTTTTGATTCCAGTGCTGAAGATTTGAAAGAATACACTTAAAATTGGTTTGAGAAAATAACAGATTCAAAAACAGATAAGTAAGCAATGAACAGGAAGATAGGAGATGTTAAAATTAAATCTTTCATGAGCACAATTTTAGATCAAACAAGCAAGGAATGCCTTTCTGAACTATCATATTTTATGTTTTGTCACTGAATATTTATGTACTGGCAATAGTAGTCTATGTGCATATAATTATTCTTTAATTTTATATTTTTTAAGTAAATTTTATTAAATTATAAAAGTTTCCATTTCCGCCCCTCTTCCCAACACCCTCCCACTCCCCCCACTCCCTCTCCTCCTCCCTCTTCGTCCCTTAGGGCAGTCAGGGTTTCCTGCCCTGTGGGAAGTTCCAGTTCCTTTCCCCTCCCTCCAGGTCCAGGAAGGTGAGTGTCCAGACAGACTGGATCCCCAAAATCCAGTATATGCAGAGGAAACAGGTCCCAGTATCATAGTCAATGGCTTTTCAGAAAGACTTCGGGCCAGCCACAGTCAGAGAATCCGGCCAAATTCCGAGAATCTGGTTAGATCACCTCCTCATTCAGTCCCAGTCCAACTGGTCTTGGTAAACTCTCATTAGATCCGTTCCCTTGTATCAGTGGGTGATAGCATCCCTCGCAGTACTGATTTCGTTTTTCATGTTCTTCCTCCTTCTGCTCCTCATTTGGACCTCGGGGGGCTCAGTCCGGTGCTCCAATGTGGGTCTCCGACTGTATCGCCGTCCTTCGCCAGATGAAGGATCTATGGTGATAAGCAAAATATATATCAGTATGGTTATGGGCCACGGCCGATTCAGGCACCCTCTCCTCTGTCCAGAGAACAATCTGGGGGATCTCTCCTTGGACCTGGGATCCCATATATAATCCAGTCTCCTGTAAACTCTAAAATGACTCCCTTAGTTGAAATATATTCTTCCCTGATCCCATATTCATCCTTCCTCCCTCCCCCCCCATCCCAGGCCACTGAGCTTTCCCCGTTCCTCCCCTACTCCCTTCTCTCTAACCCTCTCCCCTTCCATCAACCCTCCCACCCCCCCCATGCACCCGAGGTTACCTGGGACTCTTGTCTATTTCCTACCTCCTGGTGGATAGCTAAATAATCTTCATCAGGTTCATCTTCTTATTTAGCTTCTCTAGGATCACGAATAATAGGCTCAAAGACCTTTAATTATGGTTAGAATCCACTTATGAGTGAATACATACCGTGTTCCTCTTTTTGGGTCTGGCTTACCTCACTCAGTAAAGCGTTTTCTATTTCCATCCATTTGCATGCAAAATTCAAGATGTCATTGTTTTTTACTGCTGAGTAAAACTCTAATGTGTATATGTTCCACACCTTTTTTAACCATTCTTCTATTGAGGGGCACCTAGGCTGTTTCCAGGTTCTGGCTATTACAAATAGTGCTGCTATGAACATAGTAGAACAAATGCTTTTGTAGTATGTTAGGGAATCCTTAGGGTATATTCCCAAGAGTGGAATTGCTGGGTCCTGAGGGAGGTTGACTCCCAGTTTCCTGAGAAACCGCCACACTGATTTCCTCAGTGGCTGCACAAGTTTGCATTCCCACCAACAATGGATGAGTGTACCCCTCACCCCACATCCTCTCCAGCATAGGCTATCGTTGGTGTTTTTGACTTTAGCTATTCTGACAGGTGTAAGATGGTATCTCAAAGTGGTTTTGATTTGCATTTCCCTGATCGCTAAGGAGGTTGAGCATGACCTTAAGTGTCTTCTGGCCATTCGAAGTTCATCTGTTGTGAATTCTCTGTTAAGTTCAGTACCCCATTTTTTAATTGGGTTAATTAGAGTTTTAGTGCCTAGTTTCTTGAGTTTTTTGTATATTTTGGAGATCAGACCTTTGTCTGATGAGGGGTTGGTGAAGATCTTCTCCCAGTCAGAAGGCAGCCTTTTTGTCCTACTGACAGTGTCCTTTGCTTTACAGAAGCTTCTCAGTTTCAGTAGATCCCATTTATTCATTGTTTCTCTTATTGTCTGTGCTGCTGGGGTCCTACTTAGGAAGAGGCCTCCTGTGCCTATATCTTGTAGACTACTTCCCACTTTCTCTTCTATCAGGTTCAAAGTGGACGGATTAATGTTGATGTCTTTAATCCATTTGAACTTGATTTTTGTGCATGGTGATAGATATGGATCTACTTTCATTTTTTTACAGGTTGACATCCAGTTATGCCAGCAGCATTTGTTAAAGATGCTTTCCTTCTTCCATTGTATACCTTTAGCTCCCTTGTCGAAAATTAGGTGTTCATAAGTTTGTGGGTTAATATCTGGGTCTTCTATTCGATTCCATAGGTCGACTTCTCTGTTCTTATGCCAATACCAAGCTGTTTTCAATACTATAGCTCTATAATAGAGTTTGAAGTCAGGGATGGTAATGCCTCCAGAAGTTCTTTTATTGTATAAGATTGTTTTGGCTATCCTGGGTTTTTTGTTTTGCCATATAAACTTGATTATTGTTCTCTCAAGGTCTGTGAAGAAGTTGGATGGGATTTTGATGGGGATTGCATTGAATCTATAGATTGCTTTTGGTAGAATTGCCATTTTTACTATGTTGATTCTCCCAATCCAGGAGCAGGGGAGGTCTTTCCATTTTCTGGTATCCTCCTCAATTTCTTTCTTCAAAGACTTAAAGTTTTTGTCAAATAGGTCTTTCACTTCCTTGGTTAGAGTAACCCCAAGATATTTTATGCTATTTGTGGCTATCATGAAAGGTGATGCTTCTCTGATTTCCCTCTCTGCTTCTTTATCCTTTGTGTATAGGAGGGCCACTGATTTTTTGGAGTTGATCTTGTATCCTGCCACGTTACTAAAGGTGTTTATCAGCTGTAGGAGTTCTTTGGTAGAGTTTTTGGGGTCACTTATGTAAACTATCATATCGTCAGCAAATAACGAAAGTTTAACTTCATCCTTTCCAATACGAATCCCCTTGATCTCCTTATGTTGTCTTATTGCTATTGCTAGAACTTCAAGCACTATATTGAAGAGGTATGGAGAGAGTGGACAGCCTTGTCGCATTCCTGATTTTAGTGGAAAGGCTTTGAGTTTCTCTCCATTCAGTTTGATGTTAGATGTCGGCTTACTGTATATTGCTTTTATTATATTTAGGTATGATCCTTGTATCCCCAGTCTCTCCAACACCTTTATCATAAATGGGTGTTGAATTTTGTCAAATGCTTTTTCAGCATCTAGTGAGATGATCATATGGTTTTTTTCTTTCAGTTTATTTATATGATGGATTACATTGATAGATTTGCGTATGTTGAACCAGCCCTGCATCTCTGGAATGAAGCCGACTTGATCATAATGGATAATTTTTCTAATGTGCTCTTGGATTCGGTTTGCCAGTATTTTATTGAGAATTTTCGCGTCGATGTTCATGAGTGAGATTGGCCTGTAATTTTCTTTCTTGGTTGTGTCTTTGTGTGGTTTTGGTATTAGGGTGACTGTAGCTTCATAAAAGGAGTTAGGCAATGACTCTTCTGTTTCTATATTGTGGAATACGTTAAGGAGTATAGGTATTAGCTCTTCCTGGAAGTTCTGGTAGAATTCTGCATTGAAACCATCTGGTCCTGGGCTTTTTTTGGTAGGGAGATTTTTGATAACAGCTTCTAATTCTTCGCGACTAACAGGTCTATTTAGATTGTTCACCTGTTCTTGGTTAAACTTTGGTATATGGTACTTATCTAAAAAAATGTCCATTTCTTTTACATTTTCCAACTTTGTGGCATATAAACTTTCATAGTAAGATCTAATGATTCTCTGAATTTCCTCTGTGTCTGTGGTTATGTCCCTCTTTTCATTTTGATCTTATTAATTTGCATGTTCTCTCTCTGCCGTTTGATTAATTTGGATAGGGGTTTGTCAATCTTGTTGATTTTCTCCAAGAACCAGCTTTTTGATTCATTGATTCTTTGGATTGTTTTCTGTGTTTCTATTTTGTTGATTTCAGCCCTCAGTTTGATTATTTCCAGTCTTCTAGACCTCCTGGGTGAATCAGCTTCTTTTTTTTCTAGATCTTTCAAGTGTGCTGTTAAGTCTCCAATGTGTGCTTTCTCCGCTTTCTTTAATTGGGCACTTAGTGCTATGAACTTTCCTCTTAGCACTGCTTTCATAGTGTCCCATAGGTTTGAGTATGTTGTGTCTTTGTTTTCATTAAATTCAAGGAAGAGTTTAATTTCTTTCTTTATTTCTTCCTTGACCCAGGGGTGATTTAGTAGTTGACTGTTCAGTTTCCATGAGTTTGTTGGCTTTCTGGGGGGAGCATTGTTGTTGAATTCTAATTTTAGTCCATGGTGATCTGACAAGACACAGGCAGTTACTAATATTTTTTTGTATCTGTGGAAGTTTGCTTTGTTACCGAGTATGTGGTCAATTTTCGAGAAGGTTCCATGAGCTGCAGAGAAAAAGGTATATTCTTTCCTATTTGAGTGGAGTGTTCTATAGATGTCTGTTAAGTCCATTTGATTCAATACCTCCAATAGATCTCTCAATTCTCTGTTTGGTTTCTGTCTGATTGACCTGTCCATTGGTGAGAGAGGAGTGTTGAAGTCTCCTACTATTAGTGTGTGTGGTTTGATGACCGCCTTGAGTTCTAGAAGAGTTTCTTTTACATATGTGGGTGCCTTTATATTAGGAGCATAGATATTCAGGATTGAGACTTCTTCCTGATGAATTGTTCCAGTTATGAGCATGAAATGTCCATCTCCATTTCTTCTGATTGATTTTAGTTTGAAGTCGATTTTGTTAGATATTAGAATGGCCACGCCCGCTTGTTTCTTAGGTCCATTTGCTTGGAAAACCTTTTCCCAACCCTTTACTCTGAGTAGGTGTCTGTCTTTGTGGTTGAGGTGTGTTTCTTGTAAACAGCAGAATGTTGGATCCTGTTTTCGTATCCAATCTCTAAGTCTGTGTCTCTTTATAGATGAATTGAGTCCATTGATATTAAGTGATATTAATGACCAGTGGTTGCTGACTCCGGTCATTTTTTTTTTTTTTTTTTTTTTTTTTTAGGTAGTAGAGTGTAGTAGAGTGTATGTGTTTTTCTTCTTTGATTTGTGCTTGTGAATGGTCGCTAGATGTTCGAGTTATTGTAGGCCGTGTTGGGAATGTTGGATTCCTTCGGTAGTGATTTTCCTTCTAATATTCTCTGTAAGGCTGGATTAGTAGCTATGTATTGTTTAAATTTATTTTTATCCTGGAATATTTTGTTTTCTCCGTTGATAGTGAACAATAGCTTGGCTGGGTATAGTAGTCTGGGTTTGCATCCATGGTCTCTTAGTTTCTGCAGTACCTCTATCCAGGATCTTCTGTCTTTCATGGTTTCCATAGAGAAATCCGGTGTAAGACTGATAGGTTTACCTTTATAAGTTACTTGACCTTTTTCCTTTGCAGCTCTTAAAATTTTTTCTTTAATATGTATGTTTTGTGTTTTGATTATAATATGGCGAGGGGATGTTTTTTCTGATCCAGTCTATTCGGTGTTCTGTATGCTTCTTGAACCTTCATAGGAATATCGTTCTTTAGGTTGGGAAAGTTTTCTTCTATAATTTTGTTGAATATATTTTCTGGGCCTTTGATCTGCAGTTCTTCTCCTTCTTCAATCCCTATTATTCTTAGATTTGGTTTTTTTATTGTGTCCCAGATTTCCTGAATGTTTTGTGAAGAGAATTTGTTGGATTTGCCATTTTCTTTGACCAGAGCATTTATTTTCTCTATGGTATCTTCAGATTCTGAGATTCGTTCTTCTATCTCTTGTATTCTATTGGTTATGCTTGATTCTGTAGTCTCCGTTCGTTTACCTAGGTTTTCCATATCCAGCCTGTTCTCGGTTTGTGTTTTCTTCATTGCCTCCATTTCAGTTTTCAATTCTTGAACTGTTTCCTTTACTTGTTTGATTGTTTTTTCTTGGTTTCTCAGGGTCTCATTCACGGATTTACTTAGTTCTTCAAACTTTTTGTTATATTTCTCATCAATTTCTATACTCATTTCTTCAAACTTTTTGTTATATTTCTCATCCAATTCTTTAAGGGAGTTATTCATATCCTGTTTAAGGGACTCTATTGCTTTCATAATGGCACTTTTTTCCACTTCTTCTGGGTTAAGGTGTTCCTTGGGATCTGGTGTTTTCATGCTGTTTTTCAGATTGTTGGATGAGGTCTTGCCTTGGCGTCTGCCCTTCTCTTACTTCAAATGTTCTCTTTTGGAACTTCTGTTACCGGGTCAGGTTCCCTTTTTGGGCAGGGACTTCACTGACAGAATGCCCACCTTTCCTCACGCAGGCTATTGAAGCACAGGCACTCCCTATTTCCTGGATGCGCTTACAATGCAGGCTCAGCTTGCAAGGCAGCTGAGCTGGGGAAAATTTTATGGCCCCAGGGGGAAGGGAGAAATATAGGAATTCGTACCTGGATGGGAGCTGGGATGGCAGGCGGGAGGGGGTAGCCAGCACTGCAGGGCGACCTGGGCGTCTATGGGGTCGGGGAACTCCAAAGCTCTTCCTCACCAGGACCCTGTCAAGGCCCTAAGCAAACTCACCCCTCCGATGACCCTCTGCTAGAAGTCAGGGCCCCTGCTGGTCAGGAATGTGGCTGAGCTGGCACCTGGACCACCTGTCCTCAGGGAGGCCTTTAGGACCCAGGAACTGCCTCGAGCCGAGCCGCGCCTACAGCCAAGGCCCAGCTTGCAAGGCAGCTGAGCTGGGGAAATTTTATGGCCCCAGGGGGAAGGGAGAAATATAGGAATTCGTACCTGGATGGGAGCTAGGATGGCAGGCGGGAGGGGGTAGCCAACACTGCAGGGCGACCTGGGCGTCTATTTTTAAAATGAGATCTTTCTTTGGTATTTTTAAATAAATTTTTTTGTAGATATTTATTTGTGGCAGCTGAATAAAAGATATATTTTAGAATGTAATCTCTTCCAATATTCTGATGTCAATTCCCCAAACTTTTGTAAAATGTATTTTTCTACCTAATTTTCTGTCCTATCAAGGGGCCAAGGCAGTCTCTTTTGATCAATGAAAATAGCACAATAGACAGATAACCTTCCTCCATCATTTCCCCTTTTTCTGTTTAAACAAAAAAGAAAGGCTTTCATTTTAACATAGTAAAATTACATATAACAAAACAGTTATCAAGCAAGAATTACAGTCACAATATTTATAACTATATCTTTATCATAATAATGGAAAACTATAACTATGACTATCCATTCTTCAACTGCAAAGACTCCAGAAGGATATAATATTACGTAAGTAAAGAAGAAGTAAGCAACTTCCAAAACTCTAGAAATGACAGAGACATCTCGCTGCCTGGACAGTCACCCAAAGTTCCTCTGTATCGTTGGGGCACCCATCTTCGGCCTTCAGGCCCATAATATCCAGAGACATTTCCATGAAGTAGGAAATTTCAAAGGCAGTTCAGTCACTATCTGCTGTGTCCTGCAGAATGTCTCGCAGACTCTTTCATGAATCAGGAACCCCGAAAGATCATCTCACCTTTAGGCAAGTTCAGCAGTCCTCTCTCTGCGAGTTCTCTGTGTCCAGTCTATGCAACAGTCCATGCAAGAGCAGTTTCTTGCCCAAAATGGCTATCAAACTCCATAAGAAGCCTCTTCGATGCCCATCTTCCTCTTGAAGTAGATTGGTGCTGCCAGGAGCAGACGTGTCTCATTTTCATGAAAAGTCCTAAGTTATTAAAACATTAAATGCCATGTTCTGTAGTCTTTGAAAGATATGAAGAATGCCTATCTGAAATATATCTATGCACATCTAGAAAATCAAACTAACATTACTACAAGCTTGACTATTATCAATGATTATCCATTAACAACCTATATTTTTAATTATACATTACATTTTTAAATGAACTATACAATCACAATACATCAATCAAGATCAGAAATATATATACATTTACCAAAATTGACCTTAAAATCCATACCAATGCAAATTATTTATATCTTTATCATATCCCCCTTTTAATGTAAAAGAACATTTATAAACAATATTTGGGAATATGGGCGTAGTTATTTCTCTCCAAACTTCTTCCTGCTGTATAGAGGCGCTGTTAATCAGGTCTTTCATGGTAAAACCTGTCTGCCAGGTTCATCTCAGTTGGCAGTTGAGTGAAGTAATTTCTTGAGGGTGTTCACAGCAACCTTTCAGGAGGACATGGTCTATCATATCATATTGAGATAGAAACAATCCACAGGGTCTCATCCTCTGTGAAAACAAAAGAAGGACCTCCTTTCCAAAGCATCATATTCTTAGACCCAAATTCTGAAGTCAAGGTATTTTCAAAATATCTATCTTGGATTAATTCTGCAGCATTTATAAGCAAATGTCTTTTGGCGACTGTTGCTCCTTCCTCAGCATTCAAACAATTAAACGAGAGCATAATAGCATACAGTGTCAAGATTCTCTGTGTATTTTCCATCTTTATTTTAACCTCTATTTCTTTTATTTTTACTTTTAACTTTTGGCTTTTTGAGACAGGTTCTCTGTATATATCTTTGTTCTGGAATAACTCTGTAGACCAGGCAGTCCTTGACCTCACAGAGAGCCCTCTGTCTCTGCCTCCACAGTGTTGGGATTAAAGGTGTGTGCTACCACACCTTGAACTCAGAGATCTGTCTGTCTCTGCCTCCCAGGCATTGGGATTAAAGGTGTGCACTACCACACCTTGAAGTCACAGGGGTCAATTTACCTCTACCCCTTGAAGTCACAGAGGTCAATATGCCTCTGCCTCCCAGGCATTGGGATTAAAGGTGTGTACCACCACACCCAGCTACTCCCTTTTTTTCTTTTTTACTTCTAAGAACTTTAACCTTTAGCCTGCATATATTTTTAACACATGGTAAACCATTTAGAGGTTTTCTTCGTCTTTGAATCTCTCTTTTCTGTATATCTCTCTTTTTCTTACTACATGAGTCTAAAACCGTGGCTTTGACGGCTAGATCCAGTCAATTCCTTAGCTTTCCAGCCTCATGGCTGAGATACCAGCCAGAGCTGCAGTTCACTGCCACAACTCTATGGCATTTCAAGGTCCTTGCTAGCAAGCAAGCTGCAGCATTCTGCTCACAGACCACACTCAGTCGGACTGCCTGCCTGAAACAGTCAGAGATTGCCCTGGCAGGGCAGCCCAGAAAGATGGCATTTTAAAACAGCACAGCTATTTTTCTGCTATGGCTGAAAACCCAAAAAGCATGCGTTCAGCTTTTCACCAACATTGTTTAAGTGTTTCGTGGCAGGACCTCTTAATGAGCTGCAAGGTTTTGCAGCTAAGGCTGAGTCAGGAAGCCTCTCAGATGAGAGCGCTTGCTTGCCTCTCACAAGCAGAGCCGACCCGAGAAATTGCTGCTACCAACAAAACATGCTTTACTCTATTCTTTTCCAAGCTTTCTCAGGCTTTCTGTGGATTCAGTTATCCACGTGTTGGCACCATGGAGTTGAAGAATGGTTAGTTATAGTTTCCGATTATTATAATAAAGATAAAATAGATATAAATATTGTAACTAATTATTACTGTTTTGTTATATGTAATTTTACTATGTTACAGTGAAAGCCTTTCTTTTTTGTCTAAATAGAAAAAGGGGAAATGATGTAGGTGGGCCTTCTATGTGTTATTCTCATTGGTTAATAAAGAGACTGCCTTGGCCCTTTGATAGGACAGAAAATAAGGTAGGCGGAGTAAACAGAACACAATGCTGGGAAGAAGGGAAGTGAGGTAGACGCCACGGAACCAGCCACCAGGTCACACATGCTGAATACTTCCCGGTAAGCCACCACCTTGTGGTGCTACACAGATCATTAGAAATGGGTTAATCAAGATATGAGAGTTAGCCAGTAACTAACTCTCTAGAGATAATGGGCCAGGCAGTGCTTAAATGAATACAATTTGTGTGTTATTATTTCCAGGGCTAAGCTAGCCGTGCGGGAGCTGGGCAGGATGAAAAGCAGGCCTGCCTTCAGCTCCTCATTACAAAATAAAATGATGAAACATTGTATTCATTGTGAGTTGAATCAGGCATCAACTAAACACTATGAATTTTCAGAGCCACAGCAGCAGTGTCCAGAGAGAGAGAGATTTCACCTCCTGAGGATTTACACATGTTCATTATCAATTTTTTTTACAAATATTGTGCCATCATACAAGCTAAGTGACTTTTCTTCCAAATGCAAGCAGCCGAAATTAGAACATCAATTTGTACGACAGCTTCACTTCTACTCTTCTAATCCACAAGCCTCCAGGTTGATGGGGACATTCACACATCCATTACTTTATAGAAGCTGTGCCTAAAGAAACTGTGAAGGACTCAGGAAAGCCCTGTCTTGACACACTGGAACATGTTCCTTTTCTCAGAAGTGTTTTAAAACTCTTCTGTGGTTTCTCTCCTGCACTCAAAAATGCCCGTCATCTTTCTAAACCACTTAAAGGACATTATTTATTAAAATCTTTAAGTGCATTGTGTCAAAAAGTGTTTTAATGATATGTGAACATGAAGATAAGTGTAATGCACATGTGTTGTTTGTATCCTTGGATGTGTTAGTGTAGCAGAAACAGAAAAAAATGTCTGATAAATAAAAACACTCCCTATTAGGAAGGAGAAACATAGCTGCTGGTTGTTGGAGGAACTGTATCAGGTAGGCTTCAGGCCTCTCCTAGATATTTATTCTTCAATGATAATATGAGGTGACTCTCATACCGAGTTTGCTCAAATACCCCATGAATAAAAATATTACTTAGAGTCATGTGATTACCAAATGACTACCAATACTAGTACTGTGATATTTCCTTATAACTCATCACTTTGTTAAAAAAGCATTTAATATGAGTTAGATCAATCATGAAACTTGACAAACTATACTTTATAGTGGTGTATTATCTGGTTTTTTTTAATAAATAAAGCTTGCCTGCAGATTAGTGCAAAGTAGTCACTCTAGTCAGCATTCAGGTCAGTCAGCAGTTGCACACATCTCTAATTCCAGTAGTGACATTATTTAACCATAGAGGCCAGGAAGTGGTGGTGCACACCTTTAATCCCAGCACTACAGAAGAATTTAAGATTGGAGGAGAAGGTCCTGCAATCCTCCCTGTTTCAATTTGATGACTCGTAGAGGCAGGATCACCCATTTTCAGTATGAGGTAAAGGTAAGAACTAGGGTCTGACTGCTTTGATATTCTGATCTTCAGTTTGAACCCCACTATCTGTCTCTGGGTTTTTATTTTTTTGTGCTACAATACTTTATAGACACATGCACCATCTTATGAGGAATAGAAGACATTGGGAACCACAAACTCAAAGGCTGGACCCTCCTGCTAACACCCCCAAGAACTAGAATTCCAGGCATGCACTACTGGCCTGCATTTGACATTTGTTTTTCTGTCTGTTCTCATATCTGTTATCTGTAAACCATATTGATATGCTTCATGGAAAGAAAGGATCACAAACCATGTGAATTAAATCTAATTATCTGTATAAGTCTCTCTCCACTTGCAATTTCTGCATTCAGCAAGGAAGAAGATGAATAGTCTGCTGATGAAACTCCAGCTACTGAGAGGATTTGAGAGAGGTGTAGCTGGAGAAGGTATTATGAACTCAGAGATACTGGCTTAAAAATTCCCCACTATTAATTGATTGTAGGTTTTGCTCAGTTTCCTTCGTGGATAGTTATTTTGGTTCTGCTAAGGAGAAAAAAATTTTACAATTTCTTTTGCTGCATGTTTTCTGTAGAAAGCAGAACAAGGCTGGAATTTATTAAAGTAAATCAGGAATGATGACAGTTAATGCAAACATAACTCTTATGTATTATCTGGAGAGGACAAATTTCTACAGATGAACTGAACAGATGTGACACAGATACGAGAAATTAATGCCTCTGTTGTAGAAAGGATGAATGAAAAGAATGACCAAGACCAATTCAGACTGTTGAGGTGATTCAACTTTTAATAAACGAGAAATAAACCTGCACAGACTTTCATTCGGTCTAAAGCAAATACATGGCTCATGTTACAAAAACTGTATTCAGAGGACATTTTTACAAATGTTCATTGCACCACTGTAAGAACCAAAAGGAGAATTCCAAAGAAGGTAAATGAGTATGAAGACAATGCACAAACACTTCTGTATTTCACAGTAATACATCAAGTGACAATTTAATGTCATTCAACCTGTAGCCACACAAGGAGATCTATAAATGTAAAATAGTCAAGAATACTTATGAGCTGCCAGGACATCTAAGGAAATACAGATTGAATGTCCTAAAGTTTATAGATTGTATATAGACATGGCAATTATTTATGGATTTTCATTATATTTAATACAAACTTAAAAGCTGAAATAAAAGCAGATTTTTTTCTGCTCAGGGCTTAGCCATACTCCACAGGAAAAAAAAAAGATGTATGAAATAATGATTAAAAGACAAAAAAGTCCAAGATTCTATTTTTTTATTAGATTTAAAAAATACCAATCCAAATTCCCACTTTCTCCCCTCCTTCCATCCACCCACACCCTCTCACCCCACCACCCTCTAATCCTAAGAGTGGGTAAGACACTTTGTTTTGTGAAAAGTCCAAGGCCCTCCCTACTACAACTAGGCTGGTCAAGGTATACATCCAAAGAGAATAGGATCCCAAAAAGCCAGTACATGCAGTAGAGATAAATCCCAGGGTCACTGCCAGTGGCCCTGCAGTCTGCCCCAGCCATACAACTGTCAGCCACATTCAGAGGGACTAGTTTGGTCCTATTCTTGTTCCTTTCCTGTCCAGCTGGAGTTGGTGAGCTCCCATTAGCTCAGATAAACTGTTTTAGTCGATGAAACAATCTTGATATTGACCTCTTTGCCCATATTCTCATTCTTTTTACTCTTCAACTGGACCTTGGGAGCTCAGTCCAGTGCTCTGATGTGGGTCTCTGCCTCTGGGTGTATCTGTTGTTCTACGAAAGTGAAAGAATCTATTTTCAATGAAACATAATAAAAAATAAAATGAAATGATGACTAGCATCTGATTTCTCTTTTATTTAAATTTTCTAGCCTAAATTTCTAAGGAGAAATTTAAGATCTCAAGAAGCAACTTCAGACACTAGGTTTTTGTCTGTTTGTTTTTAAACATTATTTCTTATTTTACATACCCATCCCAGTTCCCACTCTTTCCTCTCCTCCTCCCCCCCACTTCCCTGCTACCCCACTTTACGTCCACTCCTCAAAGAGGTCAAGGCTTCTGCTGGGGTAACAACAAAGTCTGGCATACACTTTGAGTCAAGACTAAGTCCATTTCCCGTATATCTAGGCTGGGCAAGGTATCCCTCCAAAGAGAACAGGCTTACAAAAGCCAGTTTAAGTACTAGGGATAAGGCCTGGTCTCACTTCCAGTGGCCCCAGACTTCCCCAGCCACACAACAGTCCCCCACATTGAGTGGGCCTATTTTGTTCTTATGCAGGTTCCCCCACTGTCAGTCTGGAGTCAGTGAGTTCCCACTAGCTCGTGTCGGGTGTTTCTTTGGGTATCCCCAGTTGGGTTTTGACCCCATTACTCATGTTATCGCTCACCCCTCTCTGTGACCAGACTCTGAAAGTTTAGTCCAGTGTTTAACTGTGTATCTCTTCATCTGCTTCCATCAGTTGCTGGATGAAGTTTCTATGATGACAATTAAGATAGTCATCAATCTAATTATAGGTGAAGGCCAGTTTAGGTACCCTCTCCACTATCACTTAGGGTCTTAACTGTTGTCATCCTTGTGGTTTCCTGGGGACATCTCTAGTGCCAAGTTTCGTTCTAGCCCTATAATGACTCCCTCACTCAAGGTATCACTTTTCTTGCTCTCCTTTCTGTTCTTCCCCACATTTTCCATCCTGGTCCTCATGTTCTCCTTCACCCTTCCCTTCTTTCCTCCCATTATACTTTCATCCTTCCCCTAACAACACCATGCTCCCAATTTCCTCAGGAGAACTTGTCTCTTTCCCTTTCCAGGGGGATCCATGTGTGTCTCTTATAGGGTTCTCCAGAAGTGATGGGCTAGTTTTTCGTTATTTTATGTATAATATTCACTTATGAGTAAGTACATACCATGTATGTCTTTCTGGGTCTGGGTTACCTAACACAAGATGTTTTTCTCTAGTTCCATCCACTCACCTGCAGATTTCAAAATGTCATTGTTTTGGGTTTTTTAATGCTGAGTAGTACTTTATTATACAAATGTACCACATTTTCTCTATCCATCTTTCATTTATGGGGCATCTAGCTTGTTTCCAGGTTCTGGCTATTATGAATAATGCTGCCATGAACACAGTTGAGCAAATGCCCTTGTGGTATAAGTGTGCATCTTTGGTTCTATGTCCAAGAGTGGTACTTCTGGGCTTTAAGGTAGACTGATTGATTCACAATTTTCTGAGAAACCACTATACAGATTTCCAAACTGGCTATTTGAGTTTGTACTCCAACCAGCAATAGAGGAGTGTTGCACTTACTCCACTTCCTCTCCAACATATGCTAGTTGGATATATGGTATTTTTAATCTTAGCTATTAGAGAAACATCATCCTTTATAACAGGCACAAACAATATAAAATTACTTGAGATTACACTAACCAAAAAAAGTGAAGAAAAAACTATATTTCAAGAATTTTAAGGTTTTTTTAAATTTTTTTATTAATTTATAAAAGTTTCCACTTCCGCCCCTCCTCCCAATACCCTCCCATTCTTCCCACTCCCTCTCCTCCTCCCTCTCCAGCCCTAAGAGCAGTCAGGGTTTCCTGCCCTGTGGGACGTTCAAGTTCCTCCCCCCTCCCTCCAGGTCTAGGAAGGTGAGCATCCAAACTGACTAGGATCCCAAAAATCCAGTACATGCAGAGGAAACAAGTCCCAGTGCCATTATCAATGGCTTCTCAGATAGTCCCCATGCCAGCCACATTCAGAGAATCCGGCCACATTCAGAGAATCCAGTTTGATCACGTGCTTGTTCAGTCCCAGTCCAGTTGGCCTTGGTGAACTCTCATTAGATCAGTCCCCTTGTATCAGTGGGTGATTGCACTGCTCACAGTCGTGCCTTTCTTGTTCATGTTCTCCCTCCTTCTGCTCCTCATTTGGACCTTGGGGGCTCAGTCCAGTGCTCCAATATGGGTCTCTGTCTCAATCTCCATTCATCATCGGGTGAAGCTTCCCTCTGATCCTGCCTTCCTTGCTCACGTTCTCCCTCCTGCTTCTTATTTGGACCTAGGGAGTTAAGTCCAGTGTTCCAATGTGGGTCTCTGTCTCTATCTCTATCCATCGCCAGATGAAGGTTCTAAGGTGATATGCAAAATATTCATCAGTATGGTTATGGGCCAAGACTAGTTCAGGCACCCTCTCCTCTGCTGTCCTGAGTTTTTTTTTTTCATGTTCTTCCTCCTTCTGCTCCTCATTTGGACCATGGGGGCTCAGTTCGGTGCTCCAATGTGGGTCTCCGTCTGTATAGCCATCCATCGTCGGATGAAGGATCTATGGTGATAAGCAAAATCTTCATCAGTATGTTTATAGGCCAAGGCCGGTTCAGGCACCCTCTCCTCTGTCCAGAGAACAATCTGGGGATCTCTCCTTGGACCTGGGATCCCATTTATAATCAAGTCTCTTGTAAACTCTAAAATGACTCCCTTAGTTGAGATATATTCTTCCCTGATCCCATATCCATCCTTCCTCCCTCCCCCCATCTCAGTCCCCCGAGTTTTCCCCATTCCTCCCCTACTCCTTTCTCTCTAACCCTCTCCCCTTCCAACAACCCTCCCACCCACCCACCCGTGCAGCCGAGGTTACCTGGGACTGTTGTCTATTTCCAATCTCCAGGTGGATAAGTACATGATTTTCTTCAGGTTCACCTTCATATTTAGCTTCTCTAGGATCACGAATAATAGGCACAAAGACCTTTAATTATGGCTAGAATCCACTTATGAGTGAGTACATACCATATTCCTCTTTTTGGGTCTGGGTTCCCTCACTCAGTAAAGCATTTTCTATTTCCATCCATTTGCATGCAAAATTCAAGATGTCATTGTTTTTTACTGCTGAGTAAAACTCTAATGTATATATGTTCCACACCTTCTTTAACCATTCTTCTTTTGAGGGGCACCTAGGTTGTTTCCAGGTTCTGGCTATTACAAATAGTACAGCTATGAACATAGTTGAACAAATGCTTTTGTGGTATGATAGGACATCTCTTGGGTATATTCATAAGAGTGGAATTGCTGGGTCCTGAGGGAGGTTGACTCCAGTTTCCTGAGAAACCGCCACACTGATTTCCGCAGTGGCTGCACAAGTTTGCATTCCCACCAACAATGGATGAGTGTTCCCCTCACTCCACATCCTCTTCAGCATAGGCTATCATTGGTGTTTTTGAGTTTAGCTAATCTGACCGGTGTAAAATGGTATCTCATAGTTGTTTTGATTTGCATTTCCCTGATCACTAAGGATGTTGAGCATGACCTTAAGTGTCTTTTGGCCATTCAAAGTTCTTCTGTTGTGAATTCTCTGTTCAGATCAGTACCCCATTTTTTAATTGGGTTAATTAGAGTTTTAGTGTCTAGTTTCTTGAGTTCTTTGTATATTTTAGAGATCAGACCTTTGTCTGATGAGGGGTTAGTGAAGATCTTCTCTCAGTCGGAAGGTAGCCTTTTTGTCTTACTGACAGTGTCCTTTTCTTTACAGAAGCTTCTCAGTTTCAGGAGGTCCCTTTTATTCATTGATTCTCTTATTGTCTGTGCTACTGGGGTTCTACCTAGGAAGTGGTCTCCTGTGCCTATGTCTTGTAGACTACTTCCTACTTTTTCTTCTATCAGGTTCAAAGTGGTCAGGTTAATGTTGATGTCTTTAATCCATTTGGACTTGATTTTTGTGCATGGTGATAGTAATGGATCTACTTTCATTCTTCTACAGGTTGACATCCAGTTATCCCAGCACCATTTGTTAAAGATGCTTTCCTTCTTCCATTGCATACTTTTAGTTCCCTTGTCAAAAATCAGGTGTTCATAGGTTTGTGGGTTAATATCTGGGTCTTCTATTCGATTCCATAGGTCGACTTCTCTGTTCTTATGCCAGTACCAAGTTGTTTGCAATACTGTAGCTCTGTAATAGAGTTTGAAGTCAGGGATGGTTATACCTCCAGAAGTTCCTTTATTATATAAGATTGTTTTGGCTATCCTTGGTTTTTTTGTTTTTCCATATAAAGTTGATTATTATTCTCTCAAGGTCTGTGAAGAAGTTTGATGGGATTTTGATGGGGATTGCATTGAATGTATAGATTGCTTTTGGTAGAATTGCCATTTTAACTATATTGATCCTCCCAATCCAAGAGCAGGGGAGATCTTTCCATTTTCTGGTATCCTATTCAATTTCTTTCTTCAAAGACTTAAAGTTCTTGTCCAATAGGTCTTTCACTTCCTTGGTTAGAGTTATCCCAAGATATTTTATGCTATTTGTGACTATCGTGAAAGTTGAAGATTCTCTGGTTTTCCGCCCTGCTTCTTTATCCTTTGTGTATAGGAGGGCAACTGATTTTTTGGAGTTGATCTTGTACCCTGCCACATTACTAAAGGTGTTTATCAGCTGTAGGAGTTCTTTGGCAGAAGAACTTTAAGTTCTTGATGAAAGAAATTAAATAAGATAAGAAAATGGAAAGATCTCCCATCCTCTTGGATAGGTAGGATCAACATAATAAAAACCCCATTCAATGTAATCCCCTCAAAATCCCAACACAATTCTTCACAGGCATCAAAGGAACAATACTAAACTTCACATGGAAAAATATAGCACCCAGGATAGCCAAAACAAACATTTGCAATAAAGGAACTTCCAGAAACAATCCCTTATATCATGCTCTATTACAGAGCTAGAGTAAAAAAAAACAATTTGGTATTGGCATAAAAACAGACAGGTGGACCAATAGAATCTAATTGAAAACCCTGATATTTATCCACACACCTATAATCACCTGATTTCCTACAAAGAACTTAAAATTAAACAATGAAAATTGAAAGCTTCGTAAACAAATGATGCTAGCATAACTGGATGTTGAATGTAGAAAAATGCAGATAGAATCATATCTACCCCCAAGCACAAAACACAATTTCAAATAAATCAAATACCTAAACATTATTTCCATTACACTGAACCTCATAGAAGCAAAAATGGAAAGTAGCCTTGAAAGTATGGGCACAGGATACCACTTTGTATATATAACACCAGTAGCACAGACACTGACAGCAAAAATGAATAAATGGTACCTCCTGAAACTGAGAAGCTTCTATAAAGCAAAGGACACAGTCAATAAGATGAAAAACTCCAGCCAACTGAATAGGAAAAGATCTTCATCAATCCCACATCTATCAGAGGACTGATCTCCAAAATATATAAAGAACTCAAGAAACTGAACATTAAAATCCAAACAATTCAATTAAAATGGATTAATTAAAAATTCTAAGCTGAGTATTTTCAACAGAAGAATCTCAAATACTGAAAGTTAAGGAATTGTTCAACATCCTTAACCATCAGGAAAAGGCGAATTTGAGATTCCATCTTACCCAGTCAGAATGGCTAAGATCAAAGACACCAGGGTTTTTCAATTTCATAACCAGAGAAGCCTGAATTACTTCCATAGAATATATACTGAACATACTTTAGTTTCTTTGTTGTACATTAAGTAATCATCTTAAACCAAAAGGAATCAGAGCAAAATAGCAAAGCTCCTCCCATACTCTTCTATTCCAATTCCTATATCTGAAGAGAGTTTATATTCTTTCATGTTACGGTTGTGGAATATGCAAATCCCTCTACGGTGACATTGTATTTTAAACATATCTGTTAGTATTGTATTCCTCCTGAACATTGTAATGTTTTATGAAGCATTTTCAATCATATGAGGAGATCTTGAGTTGGTGTGTTATTATTTGATATAATTTTATTAATTTCTAAAATTATTTCTAATGAATAGAAAAACATGTAGTTATTCCTTGCATGTTTTGTTCATCCATTGTGTTCTATCTTCAAAAGTTTCTAGATGCTAAAATAATTTAGTATGAAAAATACTTTAGATGCTAGTTCTTGAATTTACTGAATTTTCTCCCATATTGAGAAATTTTAGTGTTGAAATAGGTATTTAATTAATATGTTAACTTCAGGTTTACCTAATCTTTATAAACTTTCTTTAGCCAGCTCCAAAAGGACACCCAAGTTGAATCTAAATTTTAGTGGGATGGTACCTTTTGTAAGTTGCTCTAACTCTGCCTCCATTTCTTCATCAGCAAAACAAAGCTCATTCATAAATACTATCAACTCTAAGTTTTATCTATAAGGTAGTCAAAGAAAAATATTTTATAATACCTGACAAATAATTATATTATTATTAAGTGTTTATTGTACCTTTGTATAATGTTACTATGTATCCTATACGCGTTATAATCATTTTCAGGTAGAGGTCAATCTGTTTAGAAAAAGTAAAATATAAAGAATAACTTCTAATAGACAATTGTCCTGTTGTCATTCTCTCAAAGAAAACTAGCATGTGTAAGATCATATTTCATTTTAGCAAGGCTATATTTTGTATTTATATAAATCAATATATTTAGAGAATAATGGCAGTAAGTTTAAGAAGTTCTTTAAAAACAATAAAGTAAAAAATAAATAGTTTAGAATAGTTGACTCTAATACCATATAGCAAACACCCTACCATTAATGTTTCCCTCTAAGAAGAACTAAAAAAGTCTCATCATGTTATTTTACTAAAGAGCCTAGATATGGCCTCAAAATCTTTCAAGCACACAATAGAAAAGAAAGACAAAAACTAAAACAGATTCGTTAGCTGTGTCTAACCTTGTTTCTCCAAGTACAAAATTAACTGGATTTGTTTGTTGACTCTTATTTTACTTGCTAAGAATTTCTCAGGAAAAAAAAATAACACCTTTATAAGGTAGAAGACAAAAGACCTTTGATAAAGTAAACTAATGTTTGTGAAATAATTCTTGACTTTTAATCTGGTCTCTAGATCCCTTTTCTCTTATATAGTCTGCCTTATTTTTATGAGATTCAGCCAAGTCACACAGAAAAAGAATTAAATATCTTGTCTCAAGTCTGAATTTTAAAGAATTTGTTTTCTAA
Source organism: Myodes glareolus (assembly GCF_982192425.1). Lineage (NCBI taxonomy): Eukaryota > Metazoa > Chordata > Mammalia > Rodentia > Cricetidae > Myodes > Myodes glareolus. The sequence continues at coordinate 32,342,170 of NC_142036.1, read as the reverse complement.
CTTGGCACCTCCTGTCCTTGACATGTGGATGATCCATCATAATGACAACTCAGGATCTGTCATCATCCTGGGGTGTTTTGCACAATCACACAAGAACATGAATAGAAATGCGTACTACAAGCTGTGTGAGTGTTTTCTTTTTAAAGTCAGCATGAGTCATCTGATGTCTTATATACAATGACTGTGTATTTTAAGGAAATCATTTAGTTCCTGCGACTTGCATTTTTCCCCATTCATTTTGGAAGACAAAAATGGTAACGACTAAGTTGCTTTCTTTAAATTGAAGTTACAATGATGATATTTCCACGTGCACTATTTTTATTTTCCCAGACTTAAGGAATAGAGCAAGGTCCTTGCAATTGCAAAGAAAATGTTCTACCAAAGAACTAAATCCATGATCCCAGTGTGACTGTGTCTGAAAATGAATTATTGTCAATGGATTTTGAAATTGATAAAATAGAAATAAAGAACATTTTAGCACTGGCTCACATGTCGTTGATTGATTCATTTATTCATTTGGTCATCTTTACAAATTTTCCAGATTCTTTCTATGCCCCTTTGTGTTGACAGTCTTTTGGAGGAGACTGTACTTTTGCATTGAATATAACCTCTTCCCCCCCCCCCAACCACTTTCAAATTGTTTTGTTGAGGCATAATGCAGAATTATCTGAACTTAGTTGTTTATTAAATCAAAGACATTGAAGTTGCCTTCAAAATGTAAAAGATCCTGTATTTATCTTAATCTTTCAAGCAATGCAGTTTACTTCAAATGAATGATTTTATTTTTAACAGGACACTGTGTTCATTTAAGGTTTTAGTGTTTCGGGTGGAAAAATGCTCAAACCCAGGATTCTATGAAGTTTTTTTTCTTACCATGTATACCTGGGTCTAAGGTTGTACCTCTTTTCCCTTTCCCCAGTATTTTCATGGAAATGAGTTCTGAGAATAATGTGTTTATAACTATTAAATGCCATGTGTTGGTCTTCTATTCTATAATGAAGTACATCCGTGCCTTCTGAATTTCCCTGGCAAATATCTCCATATTCTGCCTTCCAATCGCTGTCTGCAAATGTGACCACTTAAATCTGATCCCCTGTCTGAATCAGTTACTCAGATAAAAGGCAGCCAAGATCTAAGTGAGGCTCCATGTGGGACCCTCTTAATACTTCCCTTCAGAATGGATGTGGTTCCTCATTCCAGGAGTGTCTGTTTTTTGTTTCTTCCACTCATTCTTTATCTGCTCCCTTGTCTCCTCCTGGATTCTTGTGAGTTCTGTCTTAAGCAGGAACCAATTATGCAGAATTTAACCAAAGGCTTTCTGAAATGCAAACAGTCATAACATATGTATTGGCACTCTGAACACTGCTGGTACCACTTCAGATGAGAATTTTGGAAAATAAGCAGCTCTGTCTTCTAAATGCAAATTTATCATATCTGCTTTAATCCTGTGTTAAACAAATCATTACTTAAGCGAAATTTCTCTCGATTTTAACTATTAAATACATATATATGCTAAATATTCTTCAAGGAAATTCAACAGACCTCTAGAAATTCTACTGGATTGATTTATATTTTCTGAAAGACCATTAAACTGATGAACTGTGTATTTCTTAAATTTCCTATCACAGTGTACTTAGTATAACAGTGTAGAAATAAAACAAAATTCTGAAAATTCTTTGAATTTTGTAGTTATAGAGATACCAAAATTTTACTTATAACTACTCTTAGAATTAACCTAGTACTTAAATCAGGCTTTTAAAGGATGTCTTTCATTAAGCTCATTAAACTGTGCTTCATGAATCTACTATTCTGTGCATTTCCTTACAAATAAGCTAGTAAGTTTTACTTGTTATCATTATAAGGACGAAATGATCTTAACTTGAGTCTGAGTCAGAGACATGAGTAGCAAGCATGTGTATTTTGGTCCTAAATATTCAGCTAGCTTGTTATTCAGTGACCCAGAGCTGATAGTGAGTGTTTTATCGTTATGTTATAAATTCATACATATATATAGATAAGTAAATATTTAATGTCGTGCTGCTTTTCTTTCTCCCCAAGCTTTTTTAAGTACAAGAAAGTTTCTCTAATATTTTCACATAAGAAAATTGAGTCTTAGAAGGTTTTATTTACCTATATAACATCTCACACAGCCAAAGGATAAGCTTTGAATCACATGCCAGCACCATTCACCTATCCCGAACTGCACACTGTGTGCTGCTTTGTAAAATGGTTATACACATAGACACAGAAGAAAATGATGCAGAATTTTAATTTAAAAATCGCTTTTAAGAACTGCTTTTCTGAATGACTCAGAGAGAAATTTGAGATGACTACGAGAACCTTTCACAGTTGACACACTACTCCATTTTACTGAAAAGAGTATTGAAATAGAAACTCTCAGAGATGCTCTGTCATAGAATTTAACACTGGTTTTGCTTAAAAAGTGATCAACAAACATGCTTTCAGGCTAGGTTATTTACATTTTGCACCATTCTTAGGTTGAGATACATTTTCTGTTGTAATTATTCAATTACATTATTGTAGTTAGAAGCCAGAGACAGGACACAAGAGATTGATAATAAGATTTATCCTGATAGATGTAATCTGTAGAGTCTTCCTCCGTGAAGACCATTGTTTTGTGAAGCTGTGCAGAGGACAGACAGCATGTGATACCTGACTTATAACCTGAATTTCACCTTCAGAACCTAGGAGGCAGCAGAAAATATAGATGGCTTGAGTGTCCCTTACTATGTTATTATCCTTCCGTTGGTTTCAATGAGTCTCAGTAAGAACAAGGTATTTTGAGAAAGTTACGCTATAAGTAAAGACCAGGTTAAAACTTCCAGGGTCCTACTTTGGTAGAGAAATTAGTGATGAGTACTTAGCTTTTAAGGAAGTGAAGGGGACAGAAAACTGGGCTAAGCATAGATGATCTGACAAAGCAATGGAGTAACATTTAATGTGAGGGCTGGGTGGTGACAAGTCCTGGAGGAAATTAGTCACACAGTTTCAAGGCTCATTATCAGAGTTTTGGAAGAAGGATAGCATGAACGTGGTGTTCAAGTGAAAAAATTCCTCCGGAGCTGTGAAAACATTCGTGGAAATATTAGAAATTAGACTGTGAAATAGTATTCGACAGGAGAGCTCGTCAATGGCCAAGATGTAGCCAGAAAATAACATTAAAAATCAAGTTGATGTAAGACCTGGATACAAGCCAGCCTGTGAAGAATTATAACAACAACAACAACCATAAAAAGGACTCAAACACAAACTGAATTACATAAATAAGGTGTACATCTTGAATAATTTATTTTCAATGAAGTGCTTTGGAATAGTGAGTATTTTGGTTCTTGTCCATCTCAACATTTAAGTCAAGAAAATACTTAGAGGTGAGAAAAAAAGGATGATGTTTTTGCGGCATGAAGAAGTTTACACATGAAAGAATGACTGTATATTGAAATTATTACATAAAAGCAGACAGGCTCTTACTGATTCTTTTATTCAGCTTGCTCTTTCATGTTTTTATACAAACACAATTCTGACAAGTATGGATTAGTCAAATCCTGAACAACCCATACACTTCTCATTCGACTTAATCGCTGCCAACGTCATCAACATTGACAATGACCAACATTACATACATGTATGATGCAGGAGGAGATAGAGGTTCACAGTGAACTCCTAGGACACAGTGCCAGTGTTTGGTTGGAGATCAATAGACATAGAAAGTTCAGCATGATTTATTTTGTAGTTTTGTTTTTTTACAATATACATTTTTTTTATTCTTCATAAAGGAAAAAATAAAACAAAACACAACCCTTACTATCTGGATAGAACACTAAGGAACCTAATTAATCCCAGCATATGATGCCCAAGAAACAACACCAAATCCAGATGACTGAACCCTGGGCTTTGTGCGTGGTCTTTCCTGCTTAGCCCCCTGTCAGGACTTCCCCAGCCCTTCCTCCTTTGAAGTCCGTGGGGGTTCAGAGCTTAGAAGAGTCACCCAGAGTACATAGGGACACAGAGGACAAAGCTGCTAGACTTCCTGCCCTCACAGAGGAACATGGCTTGGTGAGCTAATAAGTGGGAAGAAAAATAAAAATCGTAACGTTCATCCAAATGCAAAACAAGCATTTTTGTTTCTTTCTTCCCTTGGTTTTCATGTTTGATGTTGTTTCTTCATTTTTTTTTCTTTTTTGGTGTGGTGTCCTTTTTTCCTTCGCCCTTCCTGCTTCCCACAGTGGTTGGAAGTACTTAAAACACTTTGAATGGTATGTTCTGTTGTTATTCCTAACTGGGACTGGGGCAGAAAATATGACTTATGGACCTCTAACCCTTTGATTCACTGTCACCAAGGCTGGGAATGGAGACTGTGAATTTATCAGGCCTGCCTTCTCTCTTCAGGGACTGCCAGAACTAGATACCACTGATGGAGCTTTGAAACATGAATCTTCAAACAGACTCTTATCATTTGTTTTAGTGCTAATAATTAGTAAAAGCCCTCATCCAAACTTTCTTTAAAGCTGAAATATTTAATCTCTTATTCAATATGACATTCTAAATACCATGTATTCAAATATTTTAAATCTTTTAATAAGAAATATTTTTCATAATGGATCATAGCCATATTTTAACAAACTTATTTATTAAATATGTAATTGTTAGCTTATTAAAGTAGAATTTGTTGGTAAATTGAGACAGTTAATTTAATATTACTACTTTGGCTCATTAAGATTAACCTCTCATTATTTATAATAGATGAAAAACGTAATTAATATTAAGATTTTTCTAGGTAGTTTGCTTTTAAAAATTAATTATACTACCGTATTTAATTTTGTTTTTGAACTTCTTTGATTTTCCTATGTCTTCTTCAATTTGTCTTGTAACTTCTTGATCTTACAAGATTCCCAGGACATTTTTCACTATGCCAGGAATCATGGCAAACTGACTGATGAATTTTGGAAGAAGCCCGCTAAATTTATTTATTTATATAGAAATTTTATCCATTTACTTACTTATTTTGGGAGCGGGTCTGTGGTAAAGAGAATGTCTGTCAGATAGAAGGCAGCTTAGTTTTCTTCTTTCATGATGGGAAACACATGAGGAAGGTTTTCAGGCTGCCACTCTTAGTAGGTACCTCTCTTAACCAACTGAGACATCTTCCCAGCCACAAATAAAATTACTGTCATGCAATGGATTTTAATTGAAGTTATTGAACACAGTAGGAGACTGACCTTTAGGGGATAGAACATATAGTTTAGGGACACTAAACAACTGTTGAATGTTTCTGCTAACAGTACTTGGGAGTAGAACTTTGAGTGCTAAAAGTGGGAAACTGGAAACATACATGGCCTTGCTTGTTGCCTTTCCTGTAGCTATATTCTTAGCATGGTCACACGAAGGAGTGATGATAATGAAGAATGCACGTGATGGTTCACAGCTAGGTGAGACTGTTGGCCACCTTTCTCCTCTTTCAGCACTATGAAAGATAAGCTAATGATCTACCTGTCAGGATATGCTAACTGTGTACAGAGGAGGAAAGTTTACAAGAGTAATCAACCACTATTTTATTTGGATTAATTTCCAGTACATAAATTAGAACTAGGAGCTGATATTGCCAATAAGTCCAAGAATATATGGCTAACTAGGTCATGGGACATAAAGGAAACTTAGTCATGTTAGTTTGCTAAATGGAAATAAATAAAAAGATCCCTAATGTCTTTTTGCTTGACTTATAGACAAGTACATTGCTAATCAGGTTATGTTGTTCTTGAAATAGGCAACAATTAGCACAGAGACTCACAATTGGTCAATGTACAGTGAATAAGATTCCTCAGAGTACTGAGTCCTAACTGGGATCCTGATTTGCACTCCTCTCCTCAAAGTTCAGGGATCCATGTACTAGAGGAGGCAAAAAGTTTGTAAGAATCAGAAGTGGTAAGTAACTTTAAGAAAACTGTTTTCCAGACATAACTGGGAAGAAGCACAAAGCAAACAAATAAACGAACAACGACAAAACCTCACAGTGAGTGGGACAGAATACACAAAACACATGCAAATTTAAGCCAGACAGAATCCCAACATGGAAGAAAGGAGGTAGGTAAGAATTGCCATCTTTATCTGTAAAGTTATTGGCAACTGATGGCTTCTGGGAGAGGAAAGTCAATTTTATTTAACAAAGTGATATCTGTCATATTGATTGTACTTCAGGACTGCCCCCATGTCCAAGAGCAGTAAACCAAGTGAGCTGGATTCCATGGGGTTCACATTGGAAAAGGGAAGTTGAACATGGGTAGGCAGAGATCAAAGGCTGTATGTGAGAGGAATTTCAGGGTGAAGGGAATAAATATGAACAAAATATATTGCATAAAATGCTTAAATACTTGATAAAACCTTATATAAAAAATAATTTTTGTAATACTATTAGGTTTTAGAAGACAGATGTTAGGTTCCCTATGTTTGGAGGTAGGAATTCAGGGTAGATGTTATTATATCAGTGTTTTGTTAATGTAAATAAAAATAATTATTATTCGTCCTTTTCATTGATTGAATACAAAACTTTATAGGGCACATGACATCTTTGTAAGAACTGAATTTTACTGAATTAATTCGTCACACGGTATATAAGTTACGTAGTCTTATTTCTATCTCACAATCAGCAGCACGGACAGTTGGGAAGGTCATATGTCTTGATCAAGGTCAGAAGTACAAAGTGTAGTTAGGATTTGAGTTTGAGCAATCCCAGATTTAGAAACCCGCTCTTAATAAAAAGTGCTTTGCCTCTCAGAAGCAGTGTGTGACTTTGCCACCAGAGTAATTATTATCCAGTGTAATTGCAATTTATCAGCCAACAGGGTTACTTCACCCCTATAACTAACACAGCAAGAAAGTTATGGGTTTGATCCAGCTTCCGTAAATTTTAGCCTGATTTGCCTTCCATTATACCATATTATTTTTCACTTTATTTTTCTCATAATATGAGCCTACTTAACATTTTTTTGTTTATTCAACAAATTATTTTTACAAACTGGCAGAGAAAAATAAAAATAATTTTGGATATGTCTATGTATTTTTAGCTTTTAAATCTGCTAGGGAGGATTTTTTATTATTTTATATTTATTTATTATAATTATAATAATATTTATAACTTATTATTTATAACTTATGCATACGCTTGCATAGGAGAGGATGGTATGCACACAAGAGTGTTGGTTCCAGTGAAAGCCAAAGAGCATCAAATTCACTGTAGCTGGAGATATAGCGAATGTTGAACCATTTGACATGATACTAGGAGCCTAACTCAGATTCTTTACAAGTGTATTCTTAACTAATCCATCTCTTTGAGTCAAACATTGTAATATTATTTTTTGAATGGTATGGTATATAAACTCAAGCTTAACGTAAAAAAAAATCAATCAGATAATCAAGGATTTCACTTTGGTTAAGGGAAACTAGAAAAGTTTACAATTCTATCTGGTAGTTGTCTATTGTTCTCTATGATTACCTAATTAGTACTTTTTCCTAAGTTGTGAACAGCATGGATGGATTAAGGGCGCTTTGCGCTCAAGGGTCATGGCATATATGACCACATTTGATTAAGAATATATATCAACTAAGGGAGTCATTTTAGGGTTTACAGGAAACTTGATTATATATGGGATCCCAGGTCCAAGGAGAGATCCCCATATTGTTCTCTGGACAGAGGAGAGGGTGCCTGAACCGGCCTTGGCCCATAACCATACTGATGAATATTTTGCTTATCACCATAGATCCTTCATCTGGCGTTGGATGGCGATACAGACGGAGACCCACATTGGAGCACCGGACTGAGCCCCCCAAGATCCAAATGAGGAGCAGAAGGACGAAGAAAATGACGAAGGACTGCGAGGGATGCTATCACCCACTGATACAAGGGGTCGGATCTAATGAGAGTTTACCAAGGGCAGTTGGACTGCGACTGAACGAGCACGTGATCCAACCAGATTCTCTGAATGTGGCCGGATTCTCTGAATGTGCCTGGCCTGGAGTCTTTCTGAGAAGCCATTGACAATGACACTGGGACTAGTTTCCTCTGCATATACTGGATTTTTGGGATCCAGTCTGTTTGGATACTCACCTTCCTGGACCTGGAGGGAGAGGGGAGGAACTTGAACTTCCCACAGGGCAGGAAACCCTGACTGCCCTTAGGGACAAAGAGGGAGGAGGAGAGGGAGGGGGGAGTGGGAGGGTGTTGGGAAGAGGGGCGTAAATGGAAACTTTTATAATTTAATAAAATTACTTTCAAAAAAAAAGATAATGGAGAATGATGTCATAGATCTTATGGAATTTGACTTAGGGTTAATATATATATAACTCTTACAAATTGCATGTTTGTTCATCATGCTATTGTATATGTATTGAAAAACAATTGCAATCACTGCAGAGAAACAGGCACTTGAACTGACTAATGGCAGGGAGAGATAGGAAAGTATGAGATTTTGGAAGATTAGATTGTGATGTTATCTCTATGGATGATGCACTAACTACAAGGACAGCCTCAGAGGGAGAAAGATACATTGGCAAAGACAATAGGCACAGCCACATGAACGAAAAGCTTCTTGATGAGGAACTGCCAGTGCTCATTCTTTCACTTACGGCAAATGTATTCATGTCTTTTCATAATGGTAGAGTGCATGATGTAGCCAGAATGGATGAATCATAAAAAAAAGATAATGTCAGTCAATATTTTATTTTATCTTTTTAAAATATAATATAATATACCTAAAATATTAGAATATAGCATAAAGAACCCCTCCTTAGTCAAAATAGTATCATATCTTCTAACTTAAGCATCTTGGTGATGTCTGTTGATTACTATGAGTTCTGAAAAGCAGATAGTGACATGATAAAGCATTTCTTTCATAAAAACTTGTTTAGGTTAACCATACTCCCATCACAGACTCTAAAAATATCCTTTTATGTATTATTCAAACCCAAAATTGTGCTTCTGGTAATTATCCAACTGTTGACATCAGAATAGAAAAGAAGAATGCCTAAAAGGGAAAAATACTTTGCAATGGGCTATATTTTTAACCATAAGAAGTTGAAAATTAAGAAGAGAAATATTGAAATAAGTTACTAAAATCATCTATATTTGGATTTGTGAATATTTTGTATGAGGTTTTCTATCAAAGTCATCTTGCATTTTGAAAATATTGAACAATCTGGATTTTTAATTTTATATTAAATATTTGCAATATTTATAGAAACTACTGGATGATAGAAAATGCTTTTTTTCTACTTAAAGGTTGTTTAGGTACTTGGGGAGATTGACTGTTAAATAATCTGAATATTTAAGAAGTAAAGAGTATACGTTGAGTCTAGTGAGACTATAACATGTTAATGTGTTTATTTAAACATGCTTGAAAGTGGAATGAATATCTACTGATTGAAGTGCTTAAAAATATGATTAGCATTTGCTACAGTGGCTAATACAATTTTTCGAAGAAATAGGTCCTCGGATATGCAAGTTCTGTGGAATTCAAAACTCAAAATGAAGGAAATTTAGTAGAAATACATGCTTCTCCCACAGTTCCCAGTAGATGTGGGAGAATTACAGCAATCCAGAGATGTTACAATAAAAGTAAAATCAAACAAAACATTTAGAAATAAAAATGTTCCTGGTAAATGAAGGCATGACAAATAAAGTAAGCTGATTATTTAAGAGCTCTCTTTCATCTCAGCTTGTACACTGATTACCCAAGTGTCTTGTATTTGAACCAGTAGAAAACAGAATTTTGAGCAACACATTTGTTGTTTTTGAAAAAAAGTTCTGTGATTTATTGGGCCAATTCTCATCCTTCATAAAAATTTGCCATTGACGATGGATGGAGATAGAGACAGAGACCCACATTGGAACACTGGACTTAACTCCCTAGGTGCAAATGAGAAGCAGAAGAAAAGAGAACGTGAGCAAAGAAGGCAAGACCAGAGGGAACCTTCATCCGACGATGGATGGCGATACAGACGGAGACCCACATTGGAGCACCGGACTGAATCCCCCAAGGTCCAAATGAGGAGCAGAAGGAGGAAGAAAATGAAAAAGGAAATCAGGACTGCGAGGGATGCGATCACCCACTGATACAAGGGGACTGATCTAATGAGAGTTCACCAAGGCCAGTTGCATTGGGACTGAATGAGGACGGGATCCAACCAGATTCACTGAATGTGGCCGGATTCTCTGAATGTGGCTGACCCGGAGTCTTTCTGAAAAGTCATTGACAATGACATTGGGACTTGTTTCCTCTGCATATACTGGATTTTGGGGATCCAGTCTGTTTTGATACTAACCTTCCTGGACCTGGAGGGAGGGGGGAGGAACTTGAACTTCCCACAGGGCAGGAAATCCTGACTGCTCTTAGGGATGGAGAGGAAGGAGGAGAGGGAGTGGGTGGAGTGGGAGGGTGTTGGGAGGAGGGGCGGAAATGGAAACTTTTATAATTTAATAAAATTACTTTCTCATCAAAAAAAATTGCCATTGTATTGCTTCCTTAGTTCATATGCCACCTCTGAAATCAACATGATTAAAAATTTCCATGTAAAATTCATAAATGTATGTTCAGTCTTTCTGAATTTGGTTGAAAATAAATGACATTCAAGATTGAGTGCAAGTGTGGGCCGTATAGTTAACACCTCATTATCGTTCCCTCCCAGTTGAGTCTGCCTGAAAATGAGGGACGGCTGTCTGTGAGCTTTTATTGCAACCATCCATTACTTACATGTTAGTCAGGAGAAGAGTAATTTTAGGGTTTACAAATGACTGATCTTTTATTATTCGGGGAAAGGTTAAAGAGAATATGTGACACTGATTTTATTCAGTAGCTGTGAGGTACACATGGCTTACTAACTTAATTTGAGCAATCAACTTCTAAAGCCTTTTCCTTTTCTCACTAACCTGGTTGGACCCCTCTGGAGGCCATATTCCCTCACCACGGAGGGAAATGTCCTCATTTGTGAGAACCACATCAAGGCAAATGTTGAGATTTATTTATTTATTTATTTTGTTTCCAAAAGGAAAACATTCCTGACCAGTTGACATTTCAGTAGGTTGGGTCAAGCAAACTGTATCAAGGAGAAGTGTTTGCTGACAGGTTGACAAAAGGGTCTGCTGCTTTTGCTTTGCCAGAGAAGTGCTTAGCCATTGCAGCCCCATTCCCAAGGAGACCTTTGGGTTTTAGAGGGATATCCATTCACAGATTTCACTGTGATGAATGGGGTCTTAGCAGATGCCTTGCAGAGAGAGTTGGAGAAGAATAGATTCCTCAGTATGTCTGCCTTTTACCCCCCAGATTAGGTGAATCAGATTATCTGAGGGGGCAAAAAATGGTCTGGGAAGTTTAATGAATCCCACATGCTTTAGCAGTTAAGAAAAATCTTTCAAAAATATTGAGTAGAAAATAATTTTTTCTTTTTAAAAACTATGTATGTGTATGCATATGTATGGGATGTATGTATGGATACACACTAGCTTAAAATTATGTGAATCTAAATATTGTGAAAATAAATATTGTTATCCTGGATGCAACATGAACCCCTAAGTATATGGTTCTGAGACAAGTTGATAGTTGCATTGATGAACATCAAGAAAAATATCTCCTGATCTTGAGGACACATGTAAAGAAACAATAATCACTTTGTTGCCATGTGATTCAGAAAGGCACCTGAAATTTTAAAAAGACAGGAATAAATCATTATGATAACTTCTGAATTAACAATGATCAAAAGAGGCTTGGTCTACATAAACTAGCTTAGATACTTTTATTCTATTTTTATTCCATCTGCTCCATATTTAACTTGAGTCAAGTTTATATCAAAGTTCAGTTAAAATAATTTTTACTAATATCTAGCATTCAGTATATTAAAATTACAAATGACATTTTTTACATCTAATTCCTTTATTACAATCATATCTTTTCCATTGCCTCCTCTTTTTCAGCAGCAAGTTCATTTGCACATCCTAAATCCTGGCTAATACGTAGTTGAGGGAAACTTTCTTAGCTTTTCGGAAATCTCCCTTCAATGGTTAGATATGAGGAAATTCTTAATTGCCTCTCATTGTTTAATGGTGAAAGGTTGATCATTTGATCCTCATCAATTTTACCTAATTGAAGTATTAAATAAAAATCTCGATGAATAAGCAATGCACAAGGTGGCAATGGAAATACCCAGTTTGCGAAGATGATTACATGGGTTTTTTTGTGGTTTTGTTTCTTTTTTTACAGAATGCACCATTGACTTTCTTTAATATAATCTACAAACCCTCTGATAATATGACAAGAGGAACTGAATGGGTTCTGTCTTTTATTAGCAAAGAATACGATGCCTGTGTTTTTGTGTTTGAATCACAAAATTCATTTAATCTGAATGTCTGCTTACTTCCTATCCAAATACCAGTTTTAAAAAAGTTTGGCAAATGATCCTTTCACAGACATGTGTCATATTGTGGTGGCTGGCTGTATGTTTTTCCCTTATTTTCACTTGTTGGTTTGGGTATTTGCTACAAAAGCAGGCTCAGCAATCGCAATCAGTTAATGGGAGTGAATGGTGTTTTGAGAGATCCAGAATTTTCATCATGGAATCTATTTAGAGAAGCTGCATAGAGTCATTTTTACTCTAATCTCCCACTGATTTTCAATGCAAATACTGCCAGCCTTGCTCATAGCCACAGGATTTAGTTACACACTTGACTGGAAACCATGTCAATGCAAATTCGGAGGATAAACCAGCATGCAAATCCCCAAGGCTTCGGCAAGTTATAATTTAGCCACAGTATTAGCAAAACAAGACAGCAATTATGCAAGGAATCAGCTGATAGGTTATTTTTGATTTAAAATTTTTGCATCTTTACAGTTGAGAAAAAAATGAAACCTTGCCTATTCTGTCCAGTACATGCTGCCCAGTGAAAACCCAAAGCCATATGGTACATTATCACAGTCATATTATACATGCGAGTCATCCAAACACACATTTATACAAACTGCTCTACAAAGAGTAAAGAAACTTTTGGTGAGGTCGAGTTGCTATTCTTTCTTCAATATTCGTTATTGTCCTTCCGGAAACCAAAGCATAAATATCAGTCATGACAGCCTCCCTTCTGAAAGGGACTCTAATCTGTGCATTTCCCTCAAACTCTGAACTCTTCGGCTCCAGTTGAAGTTTAATTTTGGTTCATATTTGGTGCTTTCTCTGAAATAAAGACAGCTGGGATGCACAAAGAGATTTCATCTTCTTTCACAATCAAGACTGACTGTTATATTGGGAGAAACCAACTCAAATTTAGCTATAACTTAAGCTAGGTAGCTTATTGAGTTTAATTCAACAGGAAGCAAAATCTTCCTATTGTGTCATGTCTCTGAGAAGGCAGAAGTCACTTTCATATGGTGATCCTAAATCAGGGCTAAACAGGACATAATCTGTTTGCAGTATCTTTACAAACCAAGAAACCTATACATATTTTCTTAAAGGAGATTGCATGATGATGTGACCAAAGAAAGAAAAGCAGTAAGTAGTTTGTTGTGGTATCCTTTTGTTGCTGTGATAGCATTACCTCAGTAAAAGCAACTTAGAGATAGAGAGGTTGATTTTAGCTTACTACTCCAGGACAAGGGAAGTCAAGATAGTAACTTGAAAGTACGCTTGCAAGCTCCAGTTCCTCTAAACAAAGTTCTCACTCCATAGCCAAGGAAGTGAAGGAGAAATCAGGAAGGGTTTTGCTTATTGGCTTGCTAGATGGCTGAGATTCAGTTTGTGATGACCAATTTACCTGACAAGGGAATGATGCTGCTCACAGTGTTCTAGGCCCTCCTAAAGGCCTTAATCAAGACATTACCACAGGTCAAACAATCACAGGCAATTTCACAATCAAGGCTGTCATTTCAGATACCTCCTAGACTGTGTTATATTGACAGGTGAAGTGAACCAGTACACTGAAGCAAATCAAATATCATTTTTGAGAATAAGGAGCACACTGGTATGAATTTTATTCAGATTTACCTTAATCTGTGTATTGAACTTTATATATTACTAAAGTTCCTGACCTGTTATTTACCCCTAAGTGTCTCAACTCAAAACATGCTTCATGGTCAAGGGCTGATGAAAAGTATAATAATAGTTTAATAACATCTATTCTTACCCTCAGAATAATACTGCTTAATTAAAAACTACATGCCTCGTAGAGTTTCCATACGCCTTCAATGAAATTCTCATTTAATAATCACTCATCTGACATCTACTATATACTTCCTAAGTCATCTTCTATCTCATGGAGATTCTAAAATTTAGTGAAGAAAATAATAATAAAAAAAAGCTTTTCAGTGGATGTTGTGCCCATAGCTGGAAAGGCAGATACAGATTTCATAAATGAAAATCTGATTCTAGGTAGAGATGCTTCCTTTGGGGTTTGAATGAGGCCCCACTGTCTACCAATTCATTTTTTGGGGGGTGGGTACCAAATCAAACAACAACAGTAGTGACAACAACGACAACTCCCATAGTATAACATAGGAGAGGAATCATTTATTTTGCCTCATTGATTGAGGAGATATAGTTCATCTCAGGAGGGAAGACATGGCAAAGGATGCTTTCGTGATTGTGGAATACAGGACCCCTTGTCACATCTAAGTGAAAGAGAAAGTAGAAACCCACAGAAAGCAGACTGATCATTTAGGATCTTCTTCTTCCAGCTAAATTCCACCTCCCAAAGTTTCTATAACCTATGAAAAGAAGCAGGGGGCTGGATAACGAAGCTTGTATGTATAGGAGATATTTTACCTCAAAACCGGAGCATTCTGCTCTGTACACAGTCCTATATTGCAGAATGCATTCAGCAAAACTTCAGAAGTCTCTATAACATTGATCATACTATAAGGTTCAATACTGTTTGAATACTGCTAACATTTAAAGAGTCTTCTGCCATTCATGTCATCATTTGTTGGTGCGGGAGAATTACCTGTATTCTGTCAATCATGTATTTTAATAAAACGCTGATTGGTCAGGCAGGAAGTATAGGTGGGTCAACCAGACAGGAAGTAGAGACAGGGTGATGAGAACAGGAATATTCTGGGAAACAGGAAGCTCCCTCTGCCACTCCTGCGCAGACCACCAAAGAGGCAGGATGTAACCTACCCAGCTGAGAAAGGTACTGAGCGTGTGGCTAAGGTAGATAAGGATAATGGGGTAATATGTGTTATAAGAGCTAATAAGTAGCCAGAGATAAGGGCCAATCAGTTTATAATCTTATGGAGTCCTGTGTGATTTTCTCTTTGGGGCATGCTGGCTGTCGGGTACTGGACGGGACAGAAACCCCAACAAGCCGGCCCTCATGTTACAATTTGTCTGAACTCATAAAAAAAATGTTCACAAATTGTCCATGTTCAGCAAACAGAAAACAAACAACAACAACAACAAAAAATCCACAATTATAAAGAGAGGAATCAGAGCCATGGAGGATTGCTCAGTTCGGAAGAACACATTTTGCTCTTCCCAGTACCCTTGTCAGGAGGTTCAACTCATCTGTTTTCTCCACTCCAGCAGAGTTGAGACTCTCCTCTGGCCTCTACAAGAATCTTCACTCACATGGTCGTATCCACACAAATACATATAGACTTATATGAGTTCAGTGTTTTAAAAACTATTCAGAGATTTAAGAAGAGTAAAAGCAAAGAAGTACGGATCAGATCTAACCTCCAACCCAGCAAAGCAAACACAAACTTTGCTTCTACATAGCTAGTAGATGTGGCTATTATTGGCTTCATCTGGGTTCAATGTACTTTGGGAAGTCCCAATCCTCTCTCCAGATCTGTAGCCTGATCAACATATGGTCTCTACCTTGGGCTGTCTCTACTTGGTACCTGGAACTTTTCTCAGCAAATGTTTTATGTTTGTGACATCTTCAATATTTTGAGGTCTCCATTATGGCATTGGTTTTACATTCATCGTTTTATAAAATGGTTTCTCAGGGTGTTCTTAAAGAAAATCCAAACATGTCACACATGTCCTGACCTCAGCAGCTTTCTTAAATCTTTGTGTAAATCTTCATGATCCCCACACTTCTGCTTCTTGCATACCTGAAAATCAGAAGCAAGCAGCACTTCTAGGATTTAACATAGCTCTGGGCTCCCACAGCTTTAGTGGATCTGCTTCTGGTGACAGCTGGGGGTGTATATTTCCTGGGCAATTAATTGGTTTAAAGCTGGAAACCCCTATACTGCTATAGTCCCAGTTTAGTGTCCTTTCAAATACATTTGAGTTTTTACCAGCAGAAATTCAAAATGAGCGGAATATTGCTTTTAGAGTACATTTTCCATTATACTGGTGCAAAGTCTCCCGTTCTATTAATGACAGCAATATCATTAGAGATTACAGCCTCTTTGTCTGTAACTGCTCTGTCTGTCGTTTTAGCCATGTTCAGACTTACAATCTTTTTCTTATCAAATTATACATTTTTTGTGCTCCTCCTCATCTTTTTCATAAAAATCTCACTAAACACAAATAGCAATGTCCAGGTAACAGTTTGCCTGTTGTTTTGTCTTAAAATTATTCCACCAATCATGTTAATCTATTGCTTTTAATTTCAGCCTTACTCAAACTGTCTTGTCACTTGCTGAATATATTCAGAAGTTTTGTCATAACATAAAATGATTGGCCCTGAGTCCAGTTCCCGGCAGAGTCCTTGTTTCCATTTGGGATTTCTTTAGCACAGCTTTTGTTGTCTATATTTCTATTGACATTCTGTTTTTCCAAACTTTAGACCATTTATCTCATTAAGTTTTCCTTAAAGTTTTCTGAAGCTTGTCTACCATGTACTTTTTAATGTATTCTATACTACTATTGCAAAAACATTTCCAGGACCAATAAACAACATGGTCAGGTTTATTGTAACTATGATCCTATTTCTCTGCATTGATTTTCTGCATTAATTCATTTTCTCATCATTGTAGAACAATGATACCCAAAAAGCAAGTTAAGAGAAGATGGACTTTGAGTTTGAAGGAATGCCATCCAACACTGTGGTTAAGGTATGATGGATGTGGTTACCACATGCTGTCAGAGGGAGCATCCAGATGAGAGTCCTCAACTAATTTTCTGTGAAACAAGAAACAAATATGACACTAAGTGGGATAGGGCTATAAAGACAAGTCCCATTCTGCCAAATATCGACTTCCATCAGGAATGATTTGTACCTCTCCAAAGTTCTGTAGTCTACAAAAGCAGTTTTACCAACTGGAAAGATGAAAGTCTATGTGAGACATATGCATACCAAATATGCATATCATCGAAATAAATTGTATTGGTCAGAATGTTAAAGCAGCTGGCTATGTAATTATTTCTAAAGTTTGTCCTTATCTCTGTTCAAAGAGACACATTTTCTTTTCTTTCCCAGTTTATATCAGTTTTAACAACTTATGTGCTAACATTGTTTATTTCTAGGCTGTTAGATCCCTGTAGGATTACACATGCTCTTTTCTTCCTCAACATCCAACCCTGAGCTGCCAAACAACTATGTGCCCTGCATTAACTCAGCAGGCATCAATCCCTCCATCCCTTCCTCAGCAGGATCTCTCACAAAGGCTATTTAGCCTGGCAGGAAAAAAAATGTGTCTCTTCACAAGCAGACAGTAACTAGAGCATGTACTTCAGCTCATGGGATTGTAAAAGGTCAAGTTTGCTGTCTGGACATGCTGTATTATAGTAATTACTTCCTTTGGTTTCTCCTCCTTAAATACTATCTGTGGGTTCTACTGAGTCCTGACCTGCCCTCCAAAGATTGCTAGTTCCTGAGTTACTAAAACAAGAGTTATGGTGCAATCACATGACAAAGCCAAAAAGAGAAATCCAGTGGAATCAAACCTCCAAAATAGGAAATAGTATAGAAATAAGAAATCCAAACAAAGCTTTCTTCTCTTTCCAAGACTTTAGGCTTAGGGCAATGCAGCATTTAACTATGTCAAAATCATGCATTTTGACTGCTAAATACAATATCACACTTTAAATCTTGTTGATAATGTAGTTAACTTATATCTCACTTGTACTGGTTCTCTAGCTCAGAAAACTTAACCTGTAATGCAGATTTGACCCAAGATTTTCTTCAATTATCATGAATCCTTGTGAGTCCATAAACATCCTTTATTAATTTGTTTGTCTTTCCAAAAATTACATTTGTTTGTTTACTTGGTTGTTTTGAAACAGAATCTTCCTCTTTAGTCCAGGATGGTTTCAACTTCATCATCCTTCTGCTACGGTTACAAGTTTTACTTTTGACAGGGACTTTTACTTCCCATAACCTTATACCTCGCACCACACCCATCTCTCCATCTCATAGACTTAGAGATTTTAAATATTTTCACATATCTAAATATCTTATCACTCTCATTTCTTTTCTCTCTGAATTTTGATTTTCCTGGAAGAATGTCTTGTCCTTGGCAGCTCTCCATATCTTTTTTCCCTGACTCTCCTTGGCAGAACTCAGCCTTTCAAAATTTACACTAAAAGATTTTCATGGACTGTTTGTTTGAACTGCATTTTAATGTTTGCACATGTACTTCTATTTTTACAACGATTTTCACATGCTATCAGATCTTAAATGTTGAACAGCGCTATCCCAAAGTTAAATATGATGTCTGAATTAGAGCAATGCCTTAGGGAAAGTGACTTCTGAGAAGAGTAAGGCAGAAAGAATTGTATCTAGGACCAGTGCACAGAGGTCACATGCTGCTTCCATTCAGAACTGAAAGCAGAACAAAGTTAAATGTCACAGTCTTGTATATTCCTTGTTTTGAAATTAATTCTGAAATAATGTGCAAAGCGGTGAAAAGAATATGTGGAATGGAGACATGGAGGCAGCTACATTTCTATTTTTTTTTGATTACTGAAATTGTATCATTTGCTTACAATAACCTCTCATGTGTGCACACATAATTTTTAAACCTTTCGAATATATGTCACTTGAGGAAAATACTTTTATTAGTAGAAAAACATCTATGCTTCACAGAGAAATTTGCAAATATTACCTTATCTATTCTAGCAAGATAGACGGGCTGAAGGCACTATGTTTATGCTCCAGATGAACACTTCTAAAGGAAACATGCTTGTAGGTCTGGCTGTGTATATGTGTAGGGTGATGATGTATGCCAATATGCTAATTCTTCCCTAATTCCTTTCTTATTTCAAGTATGGTCAATAAACAATACCACCCAAGCAATTTTTTTTTCCCGACTCTCTGTAGATCATCAATTTTTCTTACTCAGTAAGGGCTTTCTTTTCATTTTCCTTCTTCTTCTTCTTCTTCTTCTTCTTCTTCTTCTTCTTCTTCTTCTTCTTCTTCTTCTTCTTCTTCCTTCTTTCTTCTTTTTCTTTTCTTCTTCCTCTTCCTCCTCTTCTTTCTTCTTTTTCTCTTTCTTCTTCTTCTTCCTCTTCCTCTTCTTCTCCTTTCTTCTTTTTCTTTTTCTTATTCTTCCTCTTCCTCTTCTTTCTTCTTTTTCTCTTTCTTCTTCTTCTCCCTCTTCCTCTTCCTCTTCCTCTTCTTCTTCTTCTTCTTCTTCTTCTTCTTCTTATTCTTCTTCTCCTTCTCCTTCTTCTTCTTCTCCTTTCCTCCTCCTTCTCCTTCTCCTTTTTCTTCTCTTTTCTTTTTTCCTTTTTTATTTCTTGATTCTTATATTTTGTTTTGTTTTTCCAATACAGGGTTTCTCTGCAACTTCTGGATTCTGTCCAAGAAATCATTCTGTAGACCAGGCTGGCCTGGAACTCATAGAGTGCTGCCTGCCTCTGCCTCCTCAGTGCTAGGATTAAAGACATGTGCCACCACAATCTGGCTCAGTAAGGGCTTTCTATAGAACTTCTTGCCTCCAGCCCTTGGAATGTCTAGAAGATAAAAACTTTGAATGTAATTTTCTCAGAATTCACCATGTGGTGGAATTTTTGTTGCTTTGAGCTTTTCTGGATTATGTATAGTGGAAGTATACATTTCCAACATTGCAACAGGCTTGCAAGCGTAGATATGACTGGTATGATTTGAGGAGACTATCAAGGAGTCACCATCCTGAGTTCTTGACCTTAACTCTTTGAGACATAGAAGTGAATCTTAGTTATTTAACTCATATCTTTGTAATCATAAAGATGCTCTTGCTATGATGTTATCAATTGTGATTCACTTTCCATCCTTTCTCTCCCTCCTTTTCTTTCTTTTATACAAACTACCTTGTTTGTTCTACTTACTTCATATGTGGTATTCTATTCATCCTTAACTGCTACCAAAAGATGTCAATATTTCCACTGATTTCCTTTTAATCTTTAAAATGATAGCACATAGAAAAACTTTGATGTATAATTGCATATTGATATCTTTTTCTATATGTTCCACATAAACATAACTTATACCCACAAAGATGATCTAGGATGTTTATAAATATTATGCCTTAAATTACTTTATGTCCATCAACAGATAAACAATAAGGATGGGAAAAGCTGTTTTATATAAGAATTTGGTGTGGGAGAATTGTCTGTATTCTGTCAATCATATTTTAATAAAACGCTGATTGGCCAGGCAGGCAGTATAGGTGGGAAAGCCAGACAGGAAGTAGGGTGGAGCAAAGAGACTGAGAGTCTTCTGGGACACAGGAAGCTCTAGCCACTCCTGCGCAGACCACCGAAGAGGCAACATGTAAGCTGTCACACTGAGAAAGGTACTGAGCCCATGTGGCTAAAATAGATAAAGATAATGGGGTAACATAAGTTACAAGGACTAATAAGGAGCCTGACCTAATGGGCCAATCAGTTTATAACCTTATGGAGTCCTGTGTGTGATTTTCTTTGGGCTTGCCCGGCTTTGGGGTACTGGGCAGGACAGATACCCCAACAAGCCGGCCCTCATGTTACAAGAATTTGTTTTTCACTTGCAGATTCAAGGATTTTTTAAACCTATTTTCATTCAGCTTTCAGTACTTGAATTTCCTTCTTATTCTCAAAATTAAAAATTCTAATTCCTCTGTCAAGACCCAAGGAATAAGAATATTATTCCTTGGTCAGTTACAAATTTAAGTTCTTTAATTTTCTCTTTTCTGTGAAGAAGCTTTTGATTATCTTTTGTTTTGACAGTTAATTATACTTTTTACAATATTATGAGTTATAAATTTGTTATGATCAATACTATCCGTGATTCACTTAACTGATACTATAAATCCCACAAATATCAACTGCCAAGTTCTTAAGACCCATTGCATTCTTCAGTGAAATGTTAAACCATATGCTATGAAAACAAAGATGGATATTGAAATGAGATTATTCTAAATTATCAAAGTGAGGTTTGATTTCAAGTACATATGTTATAGTTAGAAAAGCAATTGAGATAAGAAATAGTCATAGAGAAGGTGATGACTATAGTGAGAGCAGAGCCCATTTCTATTAATCTGTGTATCAACACGTGGCTGTGGCTTACCAACAAGGTTCCAACTGGCAGCTTGGGTCTTTCCCCTCTGTCAGCTCCATGGCATCTCCTTGACTCTACTTTTTTTCTCCGAACATTCAATTTAGTTTCCCTGCCTACTTGTATTCTGCCCTGCCAGACCCAAGACAGATTCTTTTTTAAACAATGGTATTCACAGCATACAGAGGGGAATCCCACATCATCTCCTCTTTTCTTTTCTTTTCTTCAAAAAGGAAAGCTTTAATTTTCACATAGTAAAATTCCATATAACAAGACAGGTACTGATCAAGAATTACAGCTACAATATTTATGTCTACTTTATCTATTATCATAACTAATGAAAATGATAGTTATAATTGTCTATTATTTAGCTCCATCAAAGACTCCAGAAGGATATAATATTACCTAAGTAAATAGGAAGTACATTATCAGAAACTTCCAAAATTCTAGAATTGACAGAGATATCTCACTTCCTGGACAGTCACCCAAGGTTTTTCTGTATCTTTGGAGCATCCATCTTCAGCCTACAGGCCCATAGCATCCTGAAGACTTTTCCATGAAGCAGGAAATTTAAAAATCTCATGGACTTTGTGATAGCAATGTCCATCAGTTGCTTTCTTCTCTGTCCTACACAATGTCTGGCAGACTCTTTCATGAAGCAGTAACCCTGAAGGATGGTCTTACCTTTAGGAAAGTTCAGCACTCATTTCTCTGTAGGCTCTGTATATCCAGTTCATACAGCATAACATCAGACAGTCTAGGCAAAGAGCCGTTTCTTACCCAAATGGCTAACAAACTCCATAAGGAGCCTCTTTGATGCCCTTCATCCTCTTGACTGTGGACACTGGAGTCCACTATGATCATCTAACTATGATCTATCAGGACAGCAGTCAGTAGAAACTGGGTAGTAAGAGAGACTCTTGATGTCTTTATAGGAGACAAAGAATGACACCTTTATTTCTGCCCTATGGTGTTGATTTCAGAATCACAGCCTCAAGAGCTATAAGTAGGAAAGCTTTTACTTTTTAAGGTTGCCTGGTTTGTAGTTCTCAGTGATGTCAGAGATAGGAGTCTAACACATTTATTCAGTTTTTGAATATATTATTCTTTAATCTGTGTTTTGACTAAGCATGATATGTGTGTGTGTGTGTGTGTGTGTGTGTGTGTGTGTGTGTGTTAGTCCCTGCTATGTTACCATGACCAAACTAACTGAGAGGACAACCTGAGAGAGGGATATTTTATTTTGGCTTACTACTTTAGAATGTTTCATTCCTAATTTGTCCCTTTAGTATAACAACAGCAAAACATTTTGGCACTATGAATGTAGGTAAGGAGTATTGTTCACTTCATGCTTCAAGAGAAGTGACCAGGGATAACAAATCAGTAGAACCAGCCTTAGTGATATAACCACTCTAATGATGTGAAGCTTCCTAAGGGTCCCACAACCTCAAGAAACAGACAGGCAAGCCGGGGATCAATCATTCAAGGTGGGAGACCATGTCCTACTGAATTTGTAAAAATCATTTCAGTGTTGAACCACATTTAAGAAGTGCTTATGGGAGCAGATGCAGGGATCCACAGTCAGACATTAGATGACGAGAGAGCCCAAGTTGCAGGTCTCTGTTGTGTCCTTTTCCTTGGAGCTCAGAAACACTCTAGAGGATGGGGGAAGATTTTTGGAAGACAGAGAACTCAAGGATACTAAGCATGGTCAAGGAATCAATTAAGCAAGGCACATGGAGAATCACAGATACTGAAGTGGCAATCACAGTGCCTATGTAGACCTGCACTAGGTCCTCAGCATATATGTTATGGTTGTTGGATTGGTGTTTTGGGGATATGCCTGACAGTAGAATTGAGGGTGTCTATGACACTTTTGTCTGCTTTGGAAACCTTTTTCTTCCTACTGAGTGGCTTCACCTAGATTTCATGTGAAGGTTTGTGCCTGGTCTTTGTATTTTGTTTTTTCATGTTTGTTTGATGTCCTTGGGAGACCTGCTGTTTTCTTGTGGGAGATTGGATCATGGGAAGAGCAAAGGTGGGGAGAGCTATGAAAAATGGAGAGAGAGGAAGCTACAGTTGCGATATATGTATGAAAGAATAAATAAAAATTTAAAAAGTGCATATACAAATGCACAAAAGAAGGAAAGAAAGGCTTGTTGAGTCCTAGCTAAGTTCAAATCTTATTAGATACGTGAGAATTGTATTTAACAAAGATTTTAAATGCTATAACTGGCCCAGATGACTATTTACATTGTGTGTGTGTGTGTGTGTGTCTGTGTGTGTGTGTGTGTGTGTGTGTGTTATGGTATGTACATGTATGTGCAGTGGGCACCAGTTTTAACTGATAGTCTTTATTTAAATATGCAAGTAATAATCTTCACCACCTGTATTTGAAAGTGATGCCTCAAAATTCAATGCCTGAAATATTATAGTTCATATGTTCTTCTCACTTGTAACGTCTGCAAAACACATCCCTGCTTCTCCCTAAATCTCCCCATCACTAATTGGGTGAATCAATGTCAAATCTTCTTTTGTTTGCATTCCTTAACTACTACATCCAGCCCATCTGCACAAAATATCTTGTTTGTGCTACATTGATATCCTACATTCATCTTCATATTTGCTGCCCAGCACCTAACACATCGGTATGCAATAGGCTTTTAATTTGTTTTCTGACTTCTGCTATTATTGCAATTCCCCTGAATTTAGTCTTTAAGTATTTCTTATAGTACTCCTTTTAAAACCAATCGTGAACCCATCTTGATGCAACCACAATCGTGTGACAAAGAAAATAATAACATTAAAAAATAAATTTAAGCAATCTCTATCAGTCTAGCTGAACAGAACACACTAGAAAAAAAGTACTTCATTCTGAAGAGGTTAACTGATCCCAAGAGGATACAAGAAATAAATGCCAGAACAGTTAGTAAAAACAAAAACCCACACACCAGCAGCCAAATAAAAGAAATTATTAAACACACATCATTATTAACTCTCAATATTAACACTATCCAATAAAAGTCATAGACTAAGGGAAGGTATCAGAAAATAGTATCCACTTTCTACCGCATTCAATAAACACACCTCATTACCAACAAAAAATATCACCCTGAAGAAAAAGAAGAAAAAATTTATTCTCAGTAAATAGAAGCAAGAAAGATGCAGCAGGTATAAATATTTTAATATCTGACAAAGAAACCTCACACCAAACTAATTAAAAGAGATAGTGAAGGACACTACATACTCATTAAAGAAAAAGATGATAATACAATTCTAAACAATTTTGCATAAAATTCAAGGATAATCAACTTTGTAAAAGAAACACTGCTATAACTATAATCATATATTGACCCTAATGATATTTACCAATGATTGTGGGTAACCTAGGAACCACATTCTTATCAATAAACAGTGTATTCAGATAAAAATTAAGCACACTAACTCTGAAGATAAATAACATCATAAATCAAATGGACCTAACAGAGATCCAGTCATTTGACCCTCACCCTAATAATTTCTCCATCTTCTAATGCTTGGCAATTCTGTTTCTCTTTTTCTGACCTTCTTTCGTTTTCTTTGTCAGAGCATACTTTTTTTTTTCTTCTGCCATGGAAAATTTTAGTTAATGTGAATATTTTCACAATTCATGGGGGTACAAATCCCTCAGTTTCCCTAAGTTTGGGTGTGGGAAGTATCGCTCCAGCTTTGTCCAATCAGTTGAGTATCCCTTTTATCTTTACTAGATTGTTTAAAACCATGAGTTCTGTTTAAAGAAATCCTTTTTCCTAAATCAATTTATTCTGAATAAACCTGCCTTTTCCCAGTCATTTCAATGGGACCTTACCTCTTTTGCCTGACTATATTCAATGGAAGTAAAGTAAGCTAATAATGCAATGTCACTGGAGCTTCTGGTCTCTTCCACTTTTCATGCTGCGATTTGAGAGGAAGTTTTGAAGAAGTATGGGTTTGATTCAATACCCATTTAATCATTTTATAGTAAGTATTAGAAAAGATTCCCATTTTCTACTAACAAGGCCTAATATTTTAAAATATAAATCAGTGTGTGAGATCAGAGATAATCAATGAATAAATAATTTGATGACAAAAATAGGACATATTATTTAAACATTAATAAAAGAAATAAAAAGGACAGATACTATTCTCTGAGTTTAGTGATATACTTTTATGAATGTGATGCAAATACATTGAAATTTCAATTTTTATAAAACTTTAAAATTTCTAAAATTTATTTTAGTCAAATATTATTTGTACACATTACATAAAACATCAGATTTTTAAATTATTGATAAATATATTTTAAGCTTCAAGTTAAGATCATAGTTTTTGCTTATAGAAGGAGAAAAGAAGAAGTCCATCCAACATATGATAGTAATTTTCCTTTGATCAGATCAAAAGTATAATGTGTGTAAAAATATGTTCAGGAGTAGTTGATATACCAAATATTCTGCCTTCAATTTGTGAATACAGTCTGTATGTTTTCAATATGTTAACATGGTAACACTGACTTCTTTGATAAAGCTTTGATTCTCTATAGACAAATAACATTCATAAATGGTAGCCTCAAAAGTCATGCTCATTATTTTTGAATAATCTGGACATGCTTCCACCAAATTCCTTTTGGTTATTAACGTGCTTCAGGCTCATACCTTGAAATATTTAAATTTCTAAAAGTTATGAAAGCAACTTTGGATAATATAGAGATTATTCTTAGACAAATTACATTGGAGAGTTGTGCAAAATGTACATTTTCTTCAAGAATGAAGACAGACACATCCAAGAAAGGTGGACTAAAGAACTAGAAAATCAAGTGTAAAGTGTCTCAAATTTAATGGATTTTAATTTTCCAGACAATAATCTCTGTATCAAATGCTCTCAAAGAATGAAACTGAAGTTTCTAAAGAATTCCATACTAAATTAAAAATTAGTATTTAGACATCAATCAGTGTTTATCATATCTGTTCCTATTTGTTCCAAATCTCCCAATGTCTTTCATAGCCCATCTTCCAATCACAGAAAGAACCTCCACTCTTCAGTGCTACATTATTTCATTAAGTCAAGCATACTACCTCAAAATTGTGAAGGAAAAATAATGGTAGATACTGGAGTCAAAAGTGAGCAAACATACCTATGTGTGAAATTGGTGTCTTCTTCACACTGATTCAGTGGAGGTCACTTTAAATTAGTTATCTTCATCTGCTCAACAAGGATGTTACCCCATAATGTTTCTGCATGCACACATTCTGATGCAAGCTCATGCTGTTTTCAGACTAAAGGCCACTTCATGCATGGCTTTGCTTATAAGTTGGGTATGTAATCAGGTTTCATATCACCTATGGGAGAATATCATTTATTCTCACAAGAAGACACAATGGGTAATGGCTAGAGAAAATGAAGTATCATTTTAATGACCATCCAACAGAGATATGACAAGTACACTGTATTGAATGAACATTAAATAATATTGCTCATTTTTTCTGTGTTTCCTCCATTGGCACAGTTGAAGAGATTGTGAGGCATTGGAAATACTGTAAATATCACATATTTGGGACTTCTGCTCTTCTCTCCCTTCTCTATCTTATCCAAATGTCCTGTGTTTTTCCTTAGTGAACAGTTATTGTCACTATCATTGTCAGTTTTTCTTGATGGCATATGAAGAAACATTTTTTATAAAATAAATTAAATAAAACAAGCATAATCTGACATGAGAAAACAAAACCAAGGGAGAGATCCAAGAACAACTCAAGTGTATTTATCATTTTCCAGCGGAAAAAAAGAAACTCAGATTTTAGAATTTCTTTGGTCTTGTGTCTCTTTCAAAGAGGAAAAGGAACATTTACCTTTTCCCAAGGAATTATCATGCTTCTCACAAGTATAAAAATATAGTTTCTAAGTCAACAGTGAAGAAATAAAAGCAAGGAAAACAAGGGAATATGTTATTGTTATTCTATTTTCTTTTTCAAGACAGGATTTCTACGTAATAGCCTTGATTGTCTTGGGACACAAATCTTCATACCAGACTCATTTCAAACTCATAGATATCCACCTGCCCAAGTTCTGGGAGTAAAGGCATATGTCTTGTTTCACTCTAGTGAATTTTTGAAGCATTACAGAAAAATAAAAGAATTTTTATTTCATAATCATCTCTCTGGACAACAAAGAAACAGAAAAAATTTTTTAAAAAGCTATTCATAATAAAAATTTTGTAAAATTTAGAGTTTTAGCAGCTAATGATATGCTCTAATCTACCAGATTTTCTTTCCAAAATCATCTGGTTTTCTAAATGACCAGTAATCCTAAATGTTGTCAGTTCTACTAACTTGCAGTTCAAGTAATTGTCTTTATTTATACTTTTATTTTAAAATATGTTTCTCAGTAAGATTAATTTTATATTACTAAAATATTTCAAATATTTCTAGTGTTCTAAAATGCTAAAATCTCAGTAATCTGGTACGGCTAATAAAACACATACAATTTCAGGGTCTATAAGAAGCATATATTCTCTGGCATACCAGTGTTTGCTTATTTCTCTGTATATGATTCACAAATTAACATACTTACAAATTTTAAATTGTTTGATTTGCCATTTTTTGTATAATAAAATAGTTAATAAAATAAAGTGTTGCATAGTAAAGGATTTGGGGAATTAAAGTAGAGTAAGAAGTAAAACTTCTTCACTTTGATATTGGAAAGGAAAACCTTCTCTTTGTAGAAGATCACTAGACTCAATCAAAGTTTTTTGTTTCTTTTTTTCTTTTTTCAGAAATAATTATTATTATTATTCTACACATTTCCTTTTTCAGATCAAGGAAAGTAGTACTCAATATGATTTGGTCTGTTTTATCTTTCAAGTAAGTATTATACAATATATATTGCATGCCATTTAGTGAGTTTCTGTGAAAACACAGTATCTGGAATTATGACTTGTAGTAGAAACTATTCAAATGCAAGATGGTAGTTCTATATTACAAGACATGCCCTGACACAGAAACTGAGACTTAGAGATGAACATAGTATGGAAAGTCTGGGTTAATTTCAATTTTATTTTCTTTAGGATCTAGAAGCAAGGGTTAACTTATAAGATTGTTGTAGGATGGAGCTAGAAAACATCATTTTGAGAGAAAGACAATTATCACACGTACTCACTCATGAGTGGCTTTTAAAAATAAAACAAAGAAAACCAGCCTACAAATCAAATCTGAGAGAACTTAGACAACATTGCGGACACAAAGAGAGAAATACATAGATCTAATCTACATGGGAAGTAGAAAAAGACAAAATCTCCTGTGTAATTTGGGAGCATGGGCATCTTGGGGAAGGGTGGGAGGGGAGGGGAAAAGCAGGAAGGGGAACAGAAAAAATTGTAGAGCTCAATAAAAATGAGAAAAAAAAAGACTGTTGTGGGATTTGTCTGAAAATGTATATACTGCTTTCATCACAGTGTCTTGCATAGGATATAAGTTTGATACATTATGCTTATTTATCTTGTACATTCTTGACTTTGAAAAACCACTCTATGGGTGGTGACCATGAAACCAAAAACATGGAATATAGGTATATAATATTAATATATGCGATAGATTATGTATATATGATTATATACATATATGTATGTCATATATATGATAAAACAATAAAAAGAATAGATGAAAATGTGTAGGTTTCTAAGTGTGGTTATTTATTAAAGTATTCAATAAAAAAATAGAGCTCAACAAAAATCAACAAAAAACAAACAAACAAAAAAACCCACAGAGGTTAAATTAAATTACAGCTTAAGATACTTGAATTCCAGGAATATCCAATATTTAACAGAGAGGATCAAAGATGTAGCTTGGGTCTCACTGACACACACACATGTGCTTATATCTTTTCAAGCTTCCTAGGTGGCTGAGCTGTCAGATCCATTTACTGATGATTATCTGGATGACTTTTTGAAGGAGAAGGCACATACTAAATGACAGTTGTTAAGTTTTTCAAGATTTTTTTGAACTGGCAGTCATGCTATTGGTAAGTTGAACATGCCATGTTGAAAACATTTACAACAGTAAAATCAACAAAGACTGCAAATAATTATGATCCTCAACCTGGAGTAGTCATTAAATGTTTGCTAGCACATAACTTATTCATCCTTTAAAGTAAATCCATTGACCATGAGATGTAGCCCAAGCACTAATCTGCAAGAAAGGAAATCATTTATATTTTTCAAAAAAACATAAAATGAATATGGTTCATAAATTGCAGTAGATTCCAACCTGGAAAATCGGTTCTTGGTCACTTGTAGTTCTTGACTAGATAAAATCAAACAAACAAACAAAAAACAAAACAAAACAAAAAACTATAACTAGGAATGTAGTAAAGAAACATAGTAGTAAAGTACATGTTACACTATTTCCATCAATGCTATTGAAGGGACCATACAGAAAACACAAGTCTACTCACCCCAAAGTTTCATCAGTGCAAATGTCCACAGCTCTCTCAAAATTACCAGCTTGTCAAACACTAGTATGATGTGATTCAGATAGTGTGATCTCAACTTTGTCATAAAGAATGAACATGTTTTTGATTAATTTAGAAGATTATTCTAATTGTATTTTTGTTTCTTCTTATATAGTTTCTCAGAGCCCATGACCCATTCTACCCAGGTGAACAGGTCCTTTGTCAATGTGTCTTTACAGAAAAAAAAAAAGAGACAATGCTGTTGCAAGTGTCTCTGCTTCACACTGTGAAAGATGAAAACTATGCTTTTCAAGTGAAAAACTCCCAATAACACCCCCATCCAAATATGGTACACATTTTAAAAGCTAGGAATTGAGAGGCAATCTGTCTCTGAAGGGGTTTATTGAAGAGCAGCTCAACACTTTCCCAGAATGCTGTACATCCTGTGAGACTCAATTCACTATTGCAACCCCAAACAACAGTTATCCTCAGACCCAAATCAAATGACAGAGGCCAAACTATGTCATGAATCAGTGAAAAGAGGTGGAAGCAGAATGCTGTACCACATCGTTGACTCCAAGTTCTAAGGTACTTCGTTATTAAGGTTTCTTGACCTACATTTTCTGATGTATTATCTCATTAAAACAAATTTGCAAAAGAAATGGAAGTTGTCTGATGACAACTCTTTTATTACTTGTGGGCCACTTGTCAGTAGAGTAGAAACAAAGGACTCTCTCATGTGGTACATGGACTCCTAGGGTTCCTTTCCTTTTTCATTTTTTTTATAAGATTCCCAAATGATATAGAAATTTCCTCAGAATGTTGCCTGCTGTTAACAATACTGTCCTTGAGTACAGAAATTACAGATTAATAGTATTTTTTTAGATAGTTACACTTGTTTTTGGAGTTATTAGAGTTATGTTTTGTGGCTCCCCACCCCCATTCATAACTCCTCTGTGGAAATGTTTTATTTCTTGCTGTTATATTCTGTTACCTGTTAATAATACTAATGATGTAAGAAGGGCACCAAATGAAGATTGTTGCTGATGACAGGAGGGGGCAGATTCCCAACAGCATTTTCAGTTTTACCTCAGCATTCAGCATTGGAGGAAGCTGGATGCAAAGGTAATTGAACCTTCATTGCATCAGCAACAAAATGTCCACAGCTTTGGTTCTCACTGTCAAGATTAATTGGATGGGTGCCAGTGACGAATGGCACCGCTGCGTTTCTTACAGCTAAGTTCTTACTTAGCTGAGGATGCCGTCAGTGGCAGCACAGGGAATTAAGAACAAAACTCCATGGTTGGCCCAAACACTTACACAGAAGCTGTCAATGACAGCTTACAACTGTGAAGAACCAGACAACTAAGGACATAAGCCAAAAGCAAGTTAAAGATCTCTGGCTGGCAAAAAGGAACAGGGACAGAAAAGGGCACAGAGAGCACAGGCCCGAATTGAGAATACCCTTATTGAGATTAGGATTTCTCTTTCAGCTAGTGAGTTTGACACCTTTCTCCTGATTGGTTCCATTTTAGACAACATTTGCCCCCACACACCCATCAGAGCTTACCCAGCTTCATATAACAAGGCATGCAGACCCTCTCTGCACACCCTTGTTGGATTGCTCCGTGAAGAAGGGAAGGGTGTCACAACCGCCTTGAACCAGCAAAGACAACGCGACACCGGAGCTCTTCTCCCAGGCAGTTTATTCAGGACCTTGTACAATGGCTTCTCTCTCATTTCTGTCTCCGGCAGACCTCTCCCAGCCCTTATATAGCCTATGGTCGCCTATCCCGGAGTGCCACGTGGACATCGCCCATAGGCTCAAGCATATGCAAGCGACACACGATCATAGCAAGTTACAGGTCATAACCATAAAAGAAATTGTTTATCACAGAGAGCGCTCGCCTTCGGGCTCGCGGAGGGCGGCAGCCGGTGCCATCTTAAAGGTGCGGCTCCACGCAGCTCTCTACAGAAGGGAAAATTCACTGTTTAGATCCTGGTATCAGTCCATCTTCTAGTTGTTTCCAAACTCTGGCCAGACAGTTGACCTCCATATGCACTGTCTCCTAGATGCTCTTAAAAGAGAAAGGATTGCTCCTGAGCACACTTGGAACAGACTCTCTGGAGGCAGACCTGTAGGGACCTGGCCACAACGAGGGTAGCTCACTCCAGCTTCCATTGTTCCTGCTCCAAGGAAAGCCATGCATGTGAAATACACCATTCCTGTTACACTCCTGATGGTCTGCTGCTCCAGGTACAGCCAAAGGACTTGCTCCAATTTTCTTGAACTGCCAGACACAGGAGATCAACCTCTCTTACTCCTTTTTTTCTGTGATCTGGTTGTAATTCTTGTAGACTTGCTACAAGAATTTGTTGCTGGTCAGCATTCTGAGACTTTTCCCACACTCCCCACACTCTCACTACCCCTCACCCCAACACACACCGAAAGTTTAGGAATTTATAACCTCTTTTCTACTCAGACCTCTTTTATTGGTACTTTGCAGGTAGAGCTCCCACCGACTAGCAAGGTTTAACATCTCAGCTACTTCCCATTGGTATTCTGTGTCACTGAGATCCTAGAATGCCTACTTTCCCTTTGGGTTTCCTATTTTATTTAAATTGTTGTTACTTTACATTAAATACAAGGACTCTTCTTTAGTTCACTTTTATAGTCTGGCTACTCTATTCTTTGTTTTTGAAGGGCAAATTTGAACTTCTAGATGAAAAAAAATGACTTTCTCAATCACATATTCAACTTCTGTTTCAGAGTCACCATACCACCAACGCATTCTATATGTGTTTTTTTTCTTATTTTATGTTCTTTACTTTCCATTTTTGCAGAAAAGTCTCATGATTGATTTTATTGCTCAGTTAAGTTTTAGGACTATTAAGCTTTCTTCCAGATAACTGTATTAAGGCATTCTTTATTCCTCAGGCCCAGCTCAGAAACCTTTTTTACCTTTTAATCATAGTCAAATATGGGATGCAACCCTCTGAGTTATTGAATAGCAAAATAACAGAGATCATGACAAACAGAGCCTGTTGTTATTGCCTTTGGTTGTTCACTGTAACTAGATAAGGTCTTATTGCTGACAATACAATATAGTTGAGTTGCATGGCATAGAGAAATCAGGCTAGAACTGTCCTGAAAGCTTTACTACTACTGATCAAATTTAATAATATTGGAGAATGGTCCAAATGTCAGTGGAGGATACAAGCTAGGACTGGTTTTACGCAACAGTAAATGTCATATGCTCCATATTGGCCTGTCAGGTATTATAGGCCTACTGGTGCAACAGTAGGAAGAAGGTTAGAGTGGCAAAATCTTACTGTACTTTATTATTTAAATTTTTGATACATTTCCAAAAAAAAAAAAGAATTCACGATTGATGCTCTATAGTTTTAATGAGAACCCACACATTCTCTGGCATTTAAATACTTGTTTCCCATTTGATGGTTCTTTTTGGGGAGTTTTAGGAAGTTTGCCCTTTCTGGAGGAATTATGTCACTGGAGAAAAGCTTTCAGTGTTCAAAAAAATTTTGCTCTTTGCAGTTTGCTTACTCTGCTTTATGTTTGTGATTGAGCACGTGAGCTTTCAGCTTTCTTTTCTTTCCATCCTCCCTGCCACAGACTACAGTGCTGGCCAGGATCTGTGAGCTCTACACCTTAGACTTCTACTTCAAAATAAGTTCTGTCTTCCATAAATTGCCTTTGGAGTAATGTTTTATCACAGCAATAGAGAAGTAACTTGATTAAGAAACTCGTGACCTGGGAAG
The DNA here is from genome assembly GCF_982192425.1 of Myodes glareolus. Taxonomy (NCBI): domain Eukaryota; kingdom Metazoa; phylum Chordata; class Mammalia; order Rodentia; family Cricetidae; genus Myodes; species Myodes glareolus. The sequence continues at coordinate 32,308,473 of NC_142036.1, read as the reverse complement.
GCAGAGGCCGTGTGAGAAGGGGCAGATCCTACTACAGTTCCTTTGCAAAATGTACGTTTTTGTCAAAATCTGATTTCCAAATACTCATATAGATCAACATAGGTTAGGCAGAAAAGATTCTTGATTGGTCAGGGACATATAGTACAGAGCCTCAAAACAGATCAAAGTGCTTATATTAAGTAATTATTGAGTGGTAATCCTTAAACTGGAAATATCTATGACCTCCTTCAGAGACATAACCAAGGTTCCAAGTCAGATTAAAAAATAAAGTATGTAAAAGTGGATGTTTAAGTATTAGAGAAGGCAGCTTGTGCGGATATGACCTTACATGTCTGAAATTTACATAGACTGAATAAAGATATTCTACAAAGGAAAGAATTTTCTCTCCCTATAAAAGGAATCATCAATCTCTATTTTCAAGGTACTGTTCTAATGATCTTGTCATTGTAAATGACAGTGAGGACAACTTCTTATAATATTTTTTTCTCATGTTATCTGCCCAAACATTGGCATTCCACATATATTAAACAAGTGTCACATAAGAAGAGATTTTGTGATTTGACAAAATATGAAGATTCCTGGTTTAAAAAGTCTATTTTAAACTTTCTTAGAAACATTAATAAAGTAATAAACATTGTGTATATTTTTAAGGGAAATACAGTATTGAAGAGCTTTTGAGATTCTCTCTTATTGGAATCAGGGCTTTCTTTGGAAATCCTTCACATTTTACTCTTTACCTGGTGCTGTGAATTGATATAGTTCATATGCTCATGTATGTTAGTCTTTTCCTAAGCTGGTGTGTTGATGGAATTCTCAAAACTTCAAGTACTAGATCTAGACAGAGAAAGGAGACAACTGAGGACCCTCAACTTGAGTTTGACTGTCTTGGGCCTCTTTCTGTCTTGATACTTTTGCTTCTTCTCCACATAAAGTTGTCCTCTGTCACAGATTTCTATCACCTTGTTATTCTGACCAAGGATTCACTGAATGAGCCTTATGAAAGCCAGAACTAAAATAAATCTTTTCTCCCATAAATTGTTTATTTAAGGAGTGAATTGCAGGGTTAGAAGGCTTTGAGATGCACCCGTTCTAGATTAGTCCCTTGGTCAGTGTTAAGTGACCATATCAGCGCAATCCTGGAGGAAGCAAAGAGAGCCAATTATCTCAGGCAAGCAAACAGAAGTTATTGAAAGTCTCCCAATTTTGACTAAGAAATGAAGAATTAATGAAAGAAGACTATATTTATGAATAACAAATAAAACTAGGAGATACATTTTCGCTACATTTGCACAAGGTAAGTAGTGGCTGGAGTTTAGCAGGCTTTTTGTGGATGGTTTATTGCCTCTGTGACTTGCTCTATTTTAAATCTCTTGTACTGAAAGAATCATTTCTTCATTTGCAATTGGTTAATTTCACTGCATTATGACAAATTTACTCTTTTTACAACATAAAACATAAACACCATTAAAGATTAATGAAACAAAATTCTCAGCTCTTTAAACCATATAAGCATCATATTTGACTATGACTTTCTAATGCACTGAATTTCAAGAGGTCAGCAGAATTCAATCCATCGCAGTGTTTCTGTTTCTTCTCCACTTAAAGACTTCACTTGTACTGCATCATCCTGTTCCCACGACCCGGAAAGCATCTGCACAGGGCTTCCATCCCCTTGCCTTGTTGTGATTTGTAGTGAACTTGAAAAGGAGCACCACCTCCACCCCTCAAAAGTTTCTTCCTGCTAGAACCACTGCAACAGCCCTGTCAATCAGCAGATACTTCTACTCTGCTAAACATTAGGCGCTGACTTGAAAAAGTATCAGGACTCTGGCAATTACACCTCATAATGCTTCCCATTTGCCCTCAAATAGATTTAAGATTCTCTTTCACAGGTTGATGAACTCTTCAAACTCTTCATTGTTTTTTGTTTGTTTGTTTGTTTTGTTTTTTTGGAGACAAGGTTTCTCTGTAGTTTTGTTGCCTGTTCCGGAACTAGCTCTTGTAGACCAGGCTGGCCTCAAACTCACAGAGATCCACCTGCCTCTACCTCCTGAGTGCTGGGGGAAAAGGCATGTGCCATCGCTGCCCGACTCATCATTATTTTGTAGACTCATCTTTTTTCATACCCCACTCATTTATACATGTTCAGTACTTTATGATCTTTTTTCAATGGAATGTGTACTAACTTTTATATTAGTGGTGGCTTGAATTAGCATGGCCTCCATAGGCTCAAATGTCTGAGCTCTTCATCCTTAGTTACTGTAAGTGTTTGAGAAAGACTAGGATGTGTGACCTTGTTGGAAGAAGGATGTCACAGAAGTGGATTCTTTCTCTCTCTGACTCTTGCCTTGTGATAAAGATACAAACTCAACTACTTCTCTATCTTTACGTCTGCCTGCCACCATACTTCCTGTCATGATGATCATAACTAATCCTCTGAAACTGAACGAAATTATCCAATTAAATGTTTTCTTTTGTTAAGTTTTCTTTGTCGTGGTATTTCCTTAAAACAATAGAACAGTGAACAACACTATCTTCATATTTTTAAATTTTGGCCTCTTAGGTTAGACCATAACTCTTCCAATATATTTTTTCTCCTCATATTTCAGTCTCTCTTTTTGAAAATATTTTTACTATTAAATTTTAAATATAATTTCATACAATATATTTTTACCAAATTTTCCCTCCACCAAGGACTACAAGATCCTCCCCACTCGTCTATCTACTCAGCTTTATTTTCTTTTTCCCTCTCTGATTCAGAATAAAAAACAAATTAAAAGAAACATAAAACAAAAACTGAAAATCAAAACTAAGAAATAAAAGACCAATTAGAGAAAGATTGTCAAAACGAACCAAACCCCACAAACAACAACCACAAAACATAGAATTCCTTTTGTGTTGGTTGGCTACACTTTGGCATCATATCTGCCCTGAAATGTGCTTGGGAAATCTGATTTTCCCTTTGTTAATGGGGGATCAACTACAAAGAACTTATTGGATAGGAGCAGGACGTTTTGTGAACTTCTCCCTCTCAGCACTTAAACACTGTATTTGAACCTGTATAGGTTTCCCGTCTCTTTAAAAAATCCTCTGATCAGTTGTGATCCCCTTTAAATAAATACATAAGGAAACAATCCCTTGGATTCTTCTTCCACACTTCTTAAACCAAAAGGAACTAAGTCCATGCACCAGTCATCTTCTTCCCAAAAGAGCTTTCTGTGTGTTCATGCATTTCTTCAATAGGAGAGAGCTAGGATTATTTTATTTTCCTAAATTAAGCTCTCAGAAAACAAAAATCACAACTCCAGGATAGCAATTTTTCTAACATATTTATTGGAATAATTATTAGATACATCTGCACATAGTTGTCAACATATTAGGCCAAACCTAAGAACATATAAGTCTTTTATTTGAATGAAGAAAATTAAAGGCATGTCTGTGACTCCTCACCCTCTACTCCACAGCCCCCTCCCCAGCAATCACAATCAATTCTTCTTCCCTGCCACATCATTAGACCATATTTTCAGAGTCGCTTATTATCCAAAGTGGTCATCCCATGAGACTTCACCGGAGAACAATTTAAATGCCATGAGTGAATTTCTCCAGCCTCTCTTTCTGCTGCTTTACTCAAGATTAAAGTGGTGTGGGGCAATGTAGTTACAACAGACATGGCATCCTGGTTCAGAAAGAGGAGTAGTTAAGAGTTGTCTTATGATCAAGAATATCCACTATAGAATTTAAATAAGTACAAAGTATGTTTCTTCATGTTTTGGAAATTAGAATCATGCATTACAAAAATATCATAAACCGGAAGATTGTTAGCTCTGAACATTTCATGTTTTCTTGATGAACCTTGCAAAGCCTTCCTTCTGAATTTAATATATATATATATATATATATATATATGTGTGTGTGTGTGTGTGTGTGTGTGTGTGTGTGTGCCTGTGTGTCTGTGTGTGTGTGTATCAGTGTGCATGAGGTTATGCATACATAACAGAAGGAAGCATAAAGTTCAGCATTTATAGGCTTCTTATATTAATGCTGGGAACTAAATTGTGGTCTTCTGCAAGAGGAGCAAGTTCTGATCCATTTCTCTAACCCTCAAAGATTTACTTTTTAAAAGATACCAGGACAGGCTCCAAAGCTACAGAGAAACCCATCTCAAAAAACCAAAAAAAGAATACCATGGCTACCCAAAGTCTTTCTTCAAATACAAGCACTCATTGTAATATCTGTTGGTATTTCTTTGAGGCTATTTGTCATTAGGAAGCAATGGGAAAAATCAAACACTAACTGGACTTTATAGAAACAGACACAGCCAAAAACACAATATAATTTAGATAATTTCAGTATGTATTGCACTTACATTAGGTTTCTAATTTAAAACTAGTTTTAATTATTTAACTACTATATCTCTTAATTACTTCAAGTAAAACTGAGATCCTGAAGGAGAGTCAAACACCAGAGACTGAAACTCCGTCTTGCACCAATGCCTAACTCTCTCCAACTCAAAATCTCACACTAATCGTTTTACAGATCCTTACAGAGATTGTTCCCACTCCACACCGTCTGTTAAACTCATCTAGCTCTGAAGAAAATAGCACTAGCAATTTAAGCAATTCCTCGCTCACCTAATAAAATGCATGGTATTATATGACAATAGAGTCCAATCAAAATTCAAGTACTAAAAGTTACCCACTTTTATTTTCTGTTTTATTAAGGCATCTTCGGGAATGTCATTGGGTTTACGTGAGTGCTTCCTTCTCTTATGACTTGCATAACTTACATTTCCTTAAAATGTTCAATAAACACATGGGTCTTGTTTGATGTTATGGAGATTAGGAGAAATCAGAGACTTCTTTTAAATCATAGCCTCTTTAAGACTGCAATATTGTCAAAGGTAGCAGGTCAAGGTCCAGGCTGTCCTGTGACAAATTATTCAACTCTACTAATATGTATAAGACTAGAAAAATGCAAATAAACTTGTAGGTGTCTATCGAAGGAAAACCATTGACTAGTGTAGTAGCAAAAAAAAAAATAACAATTGTCCTTAGTCAATATCTCATTAGTATATTATATATATATATATATATATATATATATATATATATATATATATATATATATGAGAGCTTTGTAGAAGGTGGGGATGTTTCAAAATATCAAAGCCAGTGGAAAGACACATATCCTACTAGAATTATTGAAAATTAAACTGAAAAGACTTGTGACTTTCATTCGGGGCATTTGAGATTACCAAACTTTGACACTGCTTTTCGAATCTCAGTGCCCAGAAAAATCAGGTTTCAGTTACTTGGGAAGGGTGTGAAGTTGCTAGAAGAACAATAATATTTGCTTTTTCTACTTTAGACACTGCCCTGAATTTCGCCTGTTGTCACTGCAGAATTACCTGAAACTTGGTCGGTACTGTTATTTAGAAGCAAACAAGTTCTTAAAAATTGTACCAAAGTAAATGTCATTTACAAAATGTCCACTAAAGTGAAATACTGTCCTTAGTTTCTAACTTCATAATATTATATTATGTCTAATACTATCTATTTTCATACATACATACATGCATACATACATATAATCCTATATATACACATACATATATACATATTCACACATACATATATATAGATTAAACAAAGATAATATTGTGTATCTTGAGAAATGCCTTCCTCATTATAAGATCATAACTGAAATCAAATGTGCATGGACTAGTTCACTATTATTAAACAATGTTGTTAAATTGGCTTCTTGTTAGTCTACAGTGAAATAACGTCTGATGTCATAGCTCTTTCCTCTTAATAATTGAAGAAGCTGAGATATTTCAAACAATGCCAGGGAAGTTAAATATAATTCTTGCAACCCCTTAGCTCTGGCAAGTGTTCTTCTGTAAGATTGCCACCACCACAGAAGATTAGACAAAAAAACCATTTCCATTTGAATGATGAGATCATTTTCTTCTTCCATTATTAAAAACACACAATTCATTTGAAATGCACAATTGTATTCAAATGATTATTCATGGATTTCAAGGCAATGTTTACTTAAAAATGCAGTATCTATTTTCACTTCTGAATGTGCTGAAATGTGTTCAGATTGAGTGCATCTGTTAGAAGAGATAGAGACTTTGCAACATTCTTCTCTTGCCTAAAGCAGCTCACTGGCATTTACAACAGAACTAAATAATCTTGCTTGATTTTCTTTTGTCCCAGTGGAGTATAACTTCTGATTACCTCTTTAGGGAACCTGCACATTTGCTCTGTATGCAGCCGGCAAGTGGGGGTTGCATACATTCAGAAATTGTCATTCACGTGCAGCCGGCAAATACTGAAGAGCGTGAGACATAGAAATTTAAAGGTCTAGTCACTGAATTTGATTGATGTTCATTCAGAAATAATAGCCAGAAATCAGAATGGAAATGACGCATCTCCATATTTGCATAAATGAACTTAGAAGATGGGCACGGAACCAGAATGAGGCGATAGGAAATTGCACACAGTCATGATGTGGACATGGAAATGAATAGAGGCCTTAGTGTCTGATGAGCACAAGTTGTCATACAGAACAGACGCAGTTGCATCCTACGGCCCACCCTTGTCTACATCTCAAACACATGAGCTTACAAGTCCCAAAGGAAATGAGAAATACTCGCAAGCTCAGAAAGGCTACGTGTATTAACTGAAAATGAGTATGAAGAAAACAAACAAACAAACAAACCAACAAACTTACTGTTTCTAAGTCTTGCTTGGGCACAATCTATTTTCTTTTCAGGTAAGAAATTTTTGATTAATAATTCAAAAATTAAAGGTAATAGAATTAAGTTGCCAGCGAAAATCTCAAGCTTGACCTTCTGAGAATGTAAAACTCAGTGTACATACGTTCTATCTTCTTGATGTATGGTTATGTTAATTGTGTGTGTGTGTGAGTGTGTGTGAACACGTATGAAGTATAGAATGCATGTACAGGGAACCATGTATGTGGAAGTTGGAGGATATCAGCCGGCATCTATTATTCGCCACTTTTCATTTTGGGTTAGTGTCTTTTTGAATCTGAAATTAAGGTTTGGAAGCTGGCTGGACAGTGAGCTTTCTGAATTTGTTTTTCTGTTTCCTACTGCTGGATTCCTGCCATGTCCAGCTTCTTAGGAAATGATAAAGATCTGAACGGCAGTTCTCTTGGTTTGACAGGAAGTGCTCTTTCCACAGCATCATCTTGCCAACCCTTATCTGATTGATATCGATATTAACTTGTTTTATGTTATTCTTATGACAGCATCCATTATTCAATACCTATGCTTAATGACAAGTTTATTTTATGCAAAATTGCCACCTGAAATAGTAATCCTTGCCAATAAGTTATTTCATGTTAATATCATTTTTATGAGCTGCATATTTAAAGTGCTCAGTAGGTATTTAATGACTGCTATTATATTAAATCTTGTGTAGGAACATTTGCCTGTAATCAGTTGGGAGCCTAAGTTCAGACTAAGAAACATTGGATATGTTTAAAGAATCTTTTTAGTGTACTTGCTGGTTGCTTACGTGAATGGACCTAATTCACGCAATTCTCTTTATGCAAGTTGCAGGCTTTCTTTCAGGGTCTCTCATGAACTGGACAAGTGCTTTACCAAATACAGTGTAACATTTGCCTTTGAGTGACTTGTCTTTGGTACATGTCCTAGAGACATAACAAAAATATAGACTCTCATTCCAAACTTAAGAAATCAAAATTTGTATTTTAACAAGACCCTCTGTGGATCACACATTCTTACTGGAATTTGAGAAGCTATGATCTAAATGATTTTGTCTCTAACTGAATTTATGGTATCAACTGATATTTGTAGTCAAAGAGTGTTACAATGGTCCAGAGGGACCTGTTAATGACAGTCATCTCTCTCGTGGAGCCTCAAGAATGTTGATGAGGCATCAGTGTAAACCTCGGGTCCTACTTCAGAAGAGCCTGAAAAATGATGCCACATTAAAACAGCGTCACTGGAAACCTAGGTATGGTGGAGCATGAGCACCACCCTAGCATTCAGCAGGTTGAAAAAGTAGTACCATGTGTCTGAGGACCAAACTGAGCTTCATAAAGATGCTCTGTCTAGATGAATATATAATACTAAAGTAGGGGGAATATCTATTTGCTAGAAATATGAAGGGGGAAAGTTATGCCTTTGCAAAAAAAATCAACCAAATGATAGATCACATGAGAAAAGATCAGTCCTCAAAGTTTATGCCAAAGGAAACCTCAAGAGTGTAATTGTAAAGAAGGACAATTTGGAAGGCAGAATGAACCTGAAAATGGATAAATTACATTTTTTTTCACATTCAACAGAAGCTGCACACGTAATACTCACTCACAAAACTAAATAATGTTAGCCAGATATTGAAACAATGTAATTTTGAAGCAAGTATATTCATTTGCTTTTTGAGTATGATTGATTACCGATCTGATCAATGAGTTCTTATGACTCATGTCATCCCGATGACAATGGATTCATAAAATGATATATTTTAGTGTTTTCTTCATTTTTCAGGATTAATTAATTTCAGGTTCCAGGTGTTTCAGAAGGACTGCATATGATACGATCCTACATAAGATAAGAATTTCATTTCTAGATAAAGTTGATGAGCAATCAATTTGTTCATTCCAACATTTTCAGTGTCATGGCATTTTCTATGATAGTAACTAATATCACAGACTTATGGTCTAGAGACCAGTAAAGAGCACACAAAAGACATTTATGACCTAGCAATGATTTCTTCACATAGTACATAATGTTTAAGCAGTACAAATTTTATGTAAGAATCAAAATATATTCAAGGCATTTTCCAATGGACAAAATAGGAACACAGAGGAGGACACTTTCCTGGCTGGAGTTATGCATCTATTTGTTATCAATATGGCAACATCATAAGCATGGGGGGGGGGTCAATGGGAAGTGCTCACACAGCATTATTAAACTACAGTGAGTAGTGAATCTGTAAAGAACACTGGTCTACTGATAATTAATAAAACATCTGAGAGATGATGCCCATAATCTTTCTGCAGTTGTGTGAGCTGGTATACATGAATGACAAAAATTTCTTCCAGTTTTCACCAAACCTTCACAAACAGTTTTGCAGTCATACACTTTGTACCTCTCAGCCAACTTCTGTGCAATTAGAATAATTGCTCAAAATACCTGAAGTTTCATCTAAGAATTGACACCTTCACTTTCAATATTATATTATATTATAATTAAACTCTTATCTCTACTAATTATAAATACAATTTTTACCACTATAAATTATATTATTTTGAGATTCTTTCCACATTAATTCTTGCCCTTCTTTCTTAATGCCTCAAACTTTTAGTATTTAAAAAGTAGAAAGACAAATTCTAATATACTCAGTTTCATAATTTTCTCATTACAATATTTTTATATAATTTTGTAAAAGAGATGGGGAATGAGTGTGCTTAAATGGTAAAGGCATGATGTGTGTGCCATCTTTTGGGGAAAAAGTTTAAGGAGGGATGTGATACTCACAGAGCCTGTCAGGGAAGGAAATTGAACTAAATCTCTAGAGTGCCAGGGCCAATTCATCAGGATAAATACAAATCTGCAATCTAGCAGACTCCAGATGAGAAACAGGCCCCAGGCTTCTCCTGACATATTTCATTAGCCATCTTTCTGATCACAGGATAACACCTAAGGAAAATAATGTATGTCACAAAATGCATTGAGCACCAAAACAGGTGGGAAGAAGAGAAAAGAAAAAGCTCTCAATCCTATTTTCCCATAGTTTATGTAAAATGAATACAATCTAGCATACATTGAATTAATACTTAAAAGCTGTTTAACTTTAATTTATTTGTTTTCTAGAATGAAGGAATCCAATCAAGTTTTTAGTTTTTCTTCTTTCATTCATTGTCACTGATTTTAAATTATAAATCCTTGGGAAAAAGGCATCAGTGAAAGAACTGTGATAATCTTTGGGTTCTCCCAGGTCATATAAGGGATTATTTATGCAGTGTTACTTTGGAATATGTCACTGACTGGCTTTGATTAAAAATACACTAGGTCGCTGAAAACCAAAGAGTCAGACATATTCTACAAATGTAAGGTAAACATTTGTCTTCTTTGTTTTTATTCATCTTAAGTTTCCATGTATTCAAAGTGTAAATTAGACCAGGGATTGGGTTCAGTGGAGAATGATTGCCAACCACTAAAGAGGCCCTAGGTTTAGTTCCTAGTGAGGAAGGAGAAAGGACAGGAAGCACGGTATAGCCAATTATTATCAACTTCTTATTGTATGTGAACTTGCACTAATAAGTAATAATTAAGTCAGGCTTACTGTGTGAATGGTCACTCTTAGCTTAAAAACTGATAGTCAGTGCTGTAAGTCTCTCATAAAACCCAGTGTTTTCTCTCCTCCAGATGTGTACATTTTCTCAAGAAAACAGAATAGCAGGGATCAGTAATGTTCTTGGACCTCAGGTACTCAAGCCACAGACGGAAGGTTATCCAGAAGTGTTCAATAGACCACATTCCACACCAAAATGCAGTTTTCACCCCTGGCAATTAAAAGAGAATTGTTTTAAAAAGGAAGCAAGCTCATAATCATTGGAAATATGGATGTTAAATTAACTTTAGAGTTGCTATCAACTAGTGCAGAACCTAATACACAGAACACACAGAAATGCAAAACAAAAGGTAGGCCATAGAGAAATCTGAAAGACTGAGGATTACAGAGGATCAAAAAGTATCACAGACAAAATAAGCCTCTAATTAAACTAGGGTGTCAACTATAGGTAAAAGGAAAGTTACTGCTGAGATTGTTTTTCATAAACACATTTTCCAGTATAAGCTTTTCTTTTCTTTTTTTCTTTTTTCCCCTGCTGATAAGAGTCCTTCTGACTCCCTGATCAAGAAATTTTAAGGTTTCCAGACACAAAAGGCAATTACATTTAAAAATGGCTGTTAACAACATAATAAAGAAATATAGTTTCCCTCTGTGTGGTCCTCGGCATCAAGGATATTTGATGGGTTCTCCAAGACCACCCAGAGTTTCAGCTCTTTCTTTTTTTCATAATATTTATATTTTCATCATATTTTTCTATCTTATGTGACTATACTTATTATGTATTTTAAAGATTCTCCTAAATCTAGAGGCATAGAACAATAAGTTAGAGGTATTCTCATGCAATAAGGTAATGTTTTAAAATTTTTGTGTTTGTATAGTGTTTGCATATATGTATACATTAGTATTCATGAGTACGGATGTATATATGTTGGTAGAAGCATTTCATGGAGCAAATGTGGAGGTCAGAATATATTTGGAGATGACACTCAACCTTCATTCTTAGTCCTTACCTTCCAACCAGTATAAGTTAGGGTCCCCTTTTTGTTAGAACTTTGAACTACAAACTGCCTATCTCCTCCATCAACCTCAAGGGAAACTGGTGTCTGTGTCCCGTCTCAGCACAAGAGCTCGGAGATTACAGAAATGAAGTAGACTATTAGAATTTGTTTTGGTCCTGGGGATCTTAACTCAGGTCCTTACTGGTACACAGAATGTGCTTTATTCAGTGAGCCAACTCCCTACCAAAAAATAAAGACAGAATTTCTGAAGGTAAGCCTTGAGAATACTATATAAATTATAGAATGGTGCTTCTCAACCATCTCGATGCTATGACCCTTTAATACATTTCCTCATGTTGTGATGACTCCCCAAGCATAAAACTGTTTTTTATTGCTACTTTGTAACTGAAATTTTGCTACTGTTATAAAACATATTATTCATATTATTGGTCTTAGACAATCCTTGTAGGAGAGTTGTTTGATTTCCCAAAGTTATTACTACCCGCAGGTTGAGTGTAGTTGGACTTTCATTATGGGGCTCAAGCCAGCAAATAATGACACAAACAGTTTTTATTAATTATTAAAATTTCACCTTTAACTTTGGCTTGTTCCCAACTAACTTATATATCTCAAATTGCCCTGCTTTTATTAATCTATGTCTTGTTATATGGCTTTTATCTTTTCTTAATTCTTCATGTCCCACTTGCTCAAAATCTGCTGGTGAAAAATCCCTACGCCTAGATTCCTTTCCAGTGTCTTTCTTCAGAAATCCTGCCTACACCTGCTGCCTAGCTATTAGCTATTCAGTTATTCAATGAGAAGTTACCATAGGCAGACGCACATCTTTACCGTGTTCAAAAAGATTATCCCACAACAGTTTAGAAATGGTGTTACAGAGCAATCTAGTGAGTATTATGTTCAGAAATATTTGATAAGACTAGAGAAGAACAAACATGACTTGACTAAGAAAGAACAAAATAGTAAATGAAATTATTCCTCTCAATATTCTGCTATACTCATAAATCAATGCCTAGGCTAACTCTCAGAGAGGCTTCATCCAGGAGCTTCATTGAGCAGCTAATGGAGCAGATAGAGACCCACAATCGAACATTAGGCAGAGCTCTGGTGATCCCCAGGAAGAGGAAGAATTGTAGGAACCCAGAGATTAAGGACACCAGAGGAACATGGCCCACACAACCATTTAAGCATGACTTATACGGTCTCACAGGGACTTAAGTGACAATCAAAGAGATTCCATGGGTTTGCACTAGGTTCTCTGCTTATATGTTATCATTAGAAAGCTTGTTGTTCTCGTGGGACTCCTAACAGTGGGAGTGTGTGTGGGGAGGTATCTATGACTGTTATCTCAGCTCTTGGAACTCTTCGTCTTGCTGTCCAGCCTTGATATGAGGGTTTGTGCCTAGTCTTATTGCATCTTGTTATGCCATCCAATTGATATTCCTGGAAGCCCTGCTCTTTGCTGAAGAGAAATGGAGAGAAAGTAGATCTAGAGGAGAGGAAAGAGGGAGAAGAATTGGAGGAGAAATGTGGGGTACCAGTCAGTATATATTATATGAGAGAAGAGTTTATATATATATAAAAAAAGACTTACAATATCATTTGGAAGTAGTTTGAGGTAACTACATCTAAGGATAGCATCAAATGAACTGCAAAAGAAAGAAGATATAATGGTTTTATTAGAGATGAATTGATTAGGGATAAAATAGATTTAAATATATTTAGCAGCAATGTATCCCTATTAGCAATATTTCCCAAAGGTATAAGGCATTTACCTTTGGAACAGTATTGATTGTATCCTGATAACAGTATAATATATATATATATATATATATATATATATATATATATATATATTCCAATTCCTTACTAAGATGTCGAATCTTACAACATTAGTTATAACAGAATATAATAGCTGTCATAAATATTAATGTTGCGTGACAGTATTACCTTTCGAGCATGGAAACAAAATGTCTCAATATTGAAATAAAATATGTGTATTTTGTATTGGCAAAGTCCAGAAAACACATAAAATTATCTCTATGCCTAGGACAGTACAACATGTAAGTGTGTGTGTTTACATTTTCTGTTTATTTATTTTTGAGATAAAATCTCATCATATAACTCTGGCTGGCTTGAAACTTGTTTGTAGATCAGGACGACTTTGAGCTCCCAGAGATTTACCTGCTTTGCCTCATGAAAGCGAAGATTAAGAGTGTATGCCACAGGAGACCACTTCCTTTGTAGAACCCCTGTAGCACAGACAATAAGAACAACAATGAATAAATGGGACCTCCTGAAACTGAGAAGCAAAGGACACTGTTATTAAGACAAAAAGGGAACCTACTGTTTGGGAGAAGATCTTCACCAGCCCTGCATTAGACAAAGGTCTGATCTCCAAAAAATATAAAGAACTCAAGAAACTAGACATTAAAACTCTATTTAACCCAATTAAAAATGGGGTACTGAACTGAATAGAGAATTCTGAACAGAAGAAGTTCAAATGGCAAAAAGACACTTAAGGTCATGCTCAAACTCCTTAGTTATTGGGAAAATGCAAATCAAAACAACTTTGAGATACCATCTTATACCTGTCAGAATAGCTAAAATCAAAAATACCAATGATAGCCTATGCTGGAGAGGATGTGGAGTGAGGGGAACTGCGGCGCGCTTCCTGACCAGCAGGAATGAATGGCCACGAAAACAAGATTCCTTCCCTATCATGTCTTTATTCGGAGTCATTCGATTGAGGAAAATTGGGGAGAAAAGACTCAGAGAGAGAGCGAGTTGAGAGCACAGGGACAAGAGAGATTAGAGATTAAAGGAAAGAAAAGCAAGACACACCCTTCCCATGCAATGGGACAACTACTTCCCTGGGAGTGCTAGGGCTGTGTCTGCACATCCTCCACCTATGCATACCTTTCTCTGTGCAGTGGGACTACCTGGTCCCTAGAGGGTGCAAAGGCTATGCATGGCTAATTGCCTATGAGCTCTTTAAGGCTGAGAGCCAAACTTGGGGTGAGGATACACATTCCAAGGCTGCCAAGGCCTGTGCCATAAAGACCTTGTCCCTCCTCACTTGGGCTAGCAGGTGGCACACATAATCAGAGACATACAGCACTTCCACCTAGACACAGCATGCCAGGAATATTTCTGTTCCCACCCATTCCCATGGAGGGAGAAAGGCAGAATAGAGCCAGTCAGAAAATTGTTTAAAGGTAAGAGGTTGCACAGGGTGCTGCTCAAGGTGATGGTGTGAAACAGCTGCTCTTGACATCGCCCAGGAGGTCATCTCTGCTGTCTCTGCATGAATCTTCCCTTGCAGCATCCTTCATTTCTCTGGTCAGTCTTGCTGGCACCCAGATGTATGTCAGCATTCCTAGAAAAATATAAACAAAACTCTCCCCCCAAATTAACATTTAAGAGTATTAAAAATCTCAGTGTAAAAATTCAGCACAGTCAGTACTGGAAGTAGGCTGGTTTTGAACTTAGAGACCTGCATGTCTCTGTTCCAAAGAGCAAATCTTGTTTGCCTGTGCCATTAAAGCAGGCCTTAGAAGAGCATGTCTGTCTGCTGCTGTTTTTCCAGCAAAATTTTGAATTAAAAAATTAAGTGTAAAGAGTGTAAGAGAAATCCTTTCTCTGGGGGAAGTTGTAGTCCCCCTCTTTTGTCTAAAACCAAATAGTTGTGAGCTACCATGTGGTCACCGGAAATTGAACTCACAACCTCTGGAAGAACAGGCAATGCTCTTAACCATTGAGCCATTTCTCTAGCTCTCTATTCAGATGGAAAAACCAAAACCATAGCCAAGGCAATTGATCCACCTTTGTCGCCTAGGAAACAGGCAAACTAACTGTACCTGCTCTTTGCTTTAAAAGAATACGGTACTTCCTGTTTGTTGTTTTTAAACCTTGAGTGTGCTTTTATTATGATAATTACGATCGGTCCTGCCTGAAGTTAGCTTAATGGAGCCACCCCAGCCCCAAAGCCTCTCACAGTCTGTTGGAGGGAAAATGGGCATCGACAGTCGATCTGGCTGCTTCCTGCTGAAGAAGGGACTATGTAAATTTTTGGGGGATAAATGTTTTTATCTGACTGTGAATTTTTGGCAGCTGCGGCTGTGAGCGGCGGCGGCATTGGGGATGGCAGCGGTGGCGGCGGCTGCCACAGCTCCGCCTCTGAGGCACGGCCCATTGTGGCGCGGCTCCGCCTCTGGCTCGTGGCGCGCTTTGGTCTAGAAAACTCGCCCTGGCTGCCTCTGCCCCAGTCAAGGACATGCGCAGCCTGCCTCTGGCACATTTAGCATGACCCAAACAAAGGCATGGCCCCGCCCCGGGCCGTGCGTGTTTTGCGGGCCCGCTGGTTTATCCGGTACCATGGTTTATCCGGTACCACGCTTTGTGCACCCTGAATGTGTCCGCCCATATTGCTATGGAAATGCGGCTCAGAGTTTGGCCCCTCTCCGCCTTTTGCGGTGTCCGCTGCTCATCCCGCAGCTTCCGCCTCAGTCAGGGCAAGTTTGCTCAGGTGCAGAAAAAGTCCTCCGAAAACTGCAGCCCCGCCAAAGGCCGGGACACATCGTAAACGTCTCTGCGGACTCCAGCAAACTCCCGCCAGCATCTGGTTAGCATGGCCACGCCTCCCGGACGAGTTAGCACTCTCCGGTGCAGTTCTGCATCTCCCTCCTGAGTAGTTGGGATTACAGGCGTGCGCCACCACGCCTGGCCATTTTCCTGTCCCCAGTCAGGCATCACCGCTCATAGGCCACTGCGCCTGTCTTTCTCAATCAAAATTAAAATTTTCTATACGTGAGACCCAGAGACTGAGCTCTCTAATCAAAATTAGGCGGAAATCACCTGCAAAAGCTCTGTGGCTCTTTAAGAACAGGGAAGGCAGTCCTCAAACATGATCAAGCCCGCCTCCCTACGAGACTGCTGCCCCCAGTCTCTATCAGCGAGTACGCAGGTGGAGGGATGGAAGGAGAGGGGGCGGAAGCCGCGGTCTCCCGTACCCCATCGTCCTCATAGTCCCGCCTTTAGTTACCTCGCTTTTCTGGCTGCTGTTTTCTCAAGCTCCTCCTGCATTGAACTTATGGGGTCTTTCTTCCCCATTACTTTTAGTACCTTCTTTCAGATACCTTTTCTTTGATTCTTTCTATTTTTTTTTCTTTTTAGGCCTATACTTTTTCCATTCTTTTTCCTCGCCTTTCTGGAGGATATAACTGACGTCACTCACCGCTCCACGCGTAGGGTTCTGAAACTCTCGGCTCTCTGTATCCGGTGTCTGATGTTGGCTTTTCCCGGGTTTCGGCACCAGATGCGGCATGCTTCCTGACCAGCAGGAATGAACGGCCACGAAAACGAGATTCCTTCCCTAGCATGTCTTTATTCGGAGTCATTCGATTGAGGAAAATTGGGGAGAAAAGACTCAGAGAGAGAGCGAGCTGAGATCACAGGGACAAGAGAGATTAGAGAGAGCAGGAGAGAGAGCAGGAAGCCAGAAAGAACCTAGAGAACCTAGAGAGAGGAAGCCAGAGAGAACCTAGAGAACCTAGAGAGAGGAAGCCAGAGAGAACCTAGAGAGAGGAAGTCAGAGAGAACCTAGAGAACCTTGAGAGAGGAAGCCAGAGAGAACCTAGAGAACCTAGAGAGAGGAAGCAGAGCCCAGAGGCAGCTGCTTTTAAACGGTGGAGAGGCTTGAATGCTGTCCTGATTGGTTAATACCATTTGCTTGTCTGCGCATGTGCAGGCAAGGGTTCTCAGCCCCACGTGGCTAAGCCAGGTATGGACTTGTATACCTCCAAACTGCAGGACCACCTGTGCCTCCAGGTGGCTCCCTACAGGGAACAATCATTCATTGTTGGTGGGAATGCAAACTTGTGCAACCACTTTGGAAATCAGTGTGGCAGTTTCTCAGGAAACTGGGAGTCAAGCTACCTCAGGATCTAGCAATTCCACTCTTGGGAATATACCCAAGAGATGCCCTATTATACTACAAAAGCATTTGTTCAACTATGTTCATAGCTGCACTATTTGTAATAGCCAAAACCTGGAAACAACCTAGGTGCCCCTCAAAAGAAGAATGGTTAAAGAAGGTATGGAACACATACACATTGGAGTTTTACTCAGCGGTAAAAAACAATGACATCTTGAATTTTGCATGCAAATGGATGGAAATAGAAAACGCTTTACTAAGTGAGGTAACCCAGACACAAAAAGAGGACTATGGTATGTACTTACTCATAAGTGGATTCTAGCCATAATTAAAGGTCTTTGAGCCTATAATTCGTGATTCTAGAGAAGCTAAATAAGAAGGTAAACCTAAAGAAAATCATATAGTTATCCTCCTGAATATTGGAAGTAGACAAGATTTCCAGGCAAAACTTGGGTGCACAGGGGTGGGGCAGTGGGAGTGGATATAAAGGGAGTTGGCTAGAGAGAGGGGAGAAGGGGAGGATTGGGGACTTAGCTCCCAAGGTCCAAATGAGGAGCAGAAGGAGGGAGAACATGAAGGAAGTCAAGATCACTAGGTGTGCGTCCACCTACTGAGACAGTGGAACTGATCTAATGGGAGCTCACCAAGGCCAGCTGGACTGGAAGTGTAAAAGCAATGACATATTGAATTTTGCATGCAAATGGATGGAAATAGAAAACACTTCACTGAGTGAGATAATCCAGACCCAAAAAGATGACTATGGTATATACTCACTCATAAGTGGATTCTAGCCGTAAATAAAGGACATTGAGCCTATAATTCGTGATCCAAGAGAAGCTAAATAAGAAGGCAACCCCAAAGAAAAACATATAGTTATCTTCCTGGATATTGGAAGTAGACAAGATTGCCAGGCAAGAGTTGGTAGCACGGGGGTGGGGGTAAAGGGAGATGGGGAGAGAGAAGGGAAAAGCGGAGGATTGGGGAGAGGTTGGGGGAATGGGATGGAGGAAGGGTGGATATGAGGGCAGGGAAGTAGTTATCTTAATTAAGGACACAGGAGATCAAAGGACGACAGTGGGGGTAGGGAAGTGTCCCGTGGAACACCGAAGACCCTGCCACCAACGCTGGTTGGGGGAGCTGTACTCTCTTCCAGGACAGACCTCCCCAGCCAGCACCCACTCACCTCTCTGGATAGAACTCCTCAGCACTGAAACAGGGACAGCTGGTATTCCAAGAACACAGGAGACAAAAGGGCGGCAGTGGGAGCTGGGAGGAGATCCGTGGAACACCGAAGAATGCAGAAGCTGGGGGGGGGGGCTGTGTCTGACCTCACTTTTGTGTCATTGAAGTGTGAACGTGCTGCATTTTCCCCTGCTACTTTGACAACTTCTCAAACAAAGTCAACAATTCTTTTTTAAATTAAAAAGCTTAATCGCTTCAGAATTTTAACTTGAAAAGTGGGAAGTAAATCCATAAAAATATACTGAAAACATGACACCTTTTAAAGGATATTTTACCTATTCCGAGGAAAAGCATGTCTATGCCATAAGTGATAGAGACAGCAGATGTGGGTAGACAAAGTAGAAAATGGCAGATCTAGGATCCATCTTCCATCTATCACACTAGTGCAGAAACCAAAGGGAACAGAAGGAAAAATTGAATTTTGTTTAAAGAGGGGTCTAAATTGTTGGGGGTTTTTTTTTTTGTACTTTTAGGGAAGCTTTTTTTTAAATATCCAAAACCAGAACAAGCTCATTTATAGAACTTAATACGAAGAAAAAAAAATGTTTTCTATTTTTTTTTTGACATAGTCTTGGAGAAAGTGTGTGGAAGAAGCAGTCTTTGCACTACTGATTCGCTAAAAAAGAAGAGAGAATTTCATTTACTAGTTGTGCTTGCCTTTTGGTCCATCCCAGCTTCTTGCTAGCAGACTGTTATTCTAAAAATCTGCTACCAGTTGGCCTCTACTTTCCAGTGAGAGGCAGAAGCATGGAACTGATGGAAGATGGCAGGGGAGGATAGACGAAAGAAAGTGGTAGAGGCATTCTGTCTTTTCCATTTTACTGAGAGCTACCCAATAGAGGCAGCACCACCTGCAGTTTTCCAACTAGAAGGAACAGGTCTTTAAAATTGCCTGACATATGTGCAACACTATCATTTCCTCTTTCTTTCTTTTTTTTAAGCATGCAATAATTGCAAGGTTTTATTTGTTGACTGCCAAACAATTATCCAAATATACAACTGAAACCAAATAGTAGACTTTAAAAATTATCCTGGAACTGTTCAGGAATTTAACATGATTTTCCATGGTTAGAGAAAGCTAGAATAGGTCTACTCTGAACAGCACTGATAGCCATGTTTAGAGTAGATTTTCAGGGTAGAAATAATGTAAATTTTGTTCGATACATTGAAATTTCTGAGGCATTTTGTTGAAAAGTAAATTACATAAGATAACTCAGAGGAAGCAAAACTTGTACGCTTGTGAAGTGTATATGCTGATTAAGAGAATAAATGATATTTTCTGATTGAAAAATACCACATAGTAGTATTTGTCCTACGTATCTTTTATTTCTGAGAGTTTCTTTTAACTTAGTATGCTTTATGTTTATAATAAACGTTAAAATTTTACTTTTGAATTACAATAAGTACATTGTTGAACTGAATATTTTTGCAAAATTTTGGTAATGTAGAAATATAATGTTTAATCAGAAATATCCTAAAGACAAGATACTTTATCTCCTTCCTTTTTAAAAATTCTTTTCTTTATTCTTTTTTTTTAATTTATAAAAGTTTCCACTTCTGCCCCTCCTCACAATACCCTCCCACTCTCCCCCACTCCCTCTCCTCCTCCCTCTCCAGCCCTAAGAGCAGTCAGGGTTTCCTGCCCTGTGGGAAGTTCAAGTTCCTCCCCCCTCCCTCCAGATCTAGAAAGGTAAGCATCCAAACAGACTAGGATCCCAAAAATCCAGTACATGCAGAGGAAACAAGTCCCAGTGCCATTATCAATGGCTTTTCAGAAAGACCCTGTGCCAGCCACATTTAGAGAATCCGGCCACATTCAGAGAATCTGGTTGGATCACGTGCTCCTTTAGTCCCAGTCCAGCTGGCCTTGGTGAACTCTCATTAGATCAGTCCCCTTGTATCAGTGGGTGAACGCACTCCTCGCGGTCCTGCCTTCCTTGTTCAATTCTCCCTCCTTCTGCTACTCATTTGGACCTCGGGGATTCAGTCCAGTGTTCCAATATGTGTCTCTGTCTCTATCTCCATCCATCACCAGATGAAGGTTCTAAGGTGATATGCAAGATATTCATCAGTATGGTTATGGGCCAAGGCCAGTTCAGGCACCCTCTCCTCTGCTGTCCAGGGAACAATCTGGGGATCTCTCCTTGTACCTGGGAACCCCTCTAGAATCAAGTCTCTTGTAAACCTAAAATGACTCCCTTAGTTGAGATATATACTTCCCTGCACCCATATCCATCCTTCCTTCCTCCCCCCATCCCGATCTCCCAAGCCCTCCCCAATCCTCCCCTACTCCCTTGTCTCTAACCCTCTCCCCTTTCATGCCCCCTCCCTGCACCCAAGTTTGCCTGGCACTCTTGTATACTTCCAATCTCCAGGAGGATAACTATAAGACTTTCTTCAGGTTCACCTTCTTATTTAGCTTCTCTAGGATCACGAACATAGGCTCAAAGACCTTTAATTATGGCTAGAATCCACTTTTGAGTGAGTACAAACCATATTCCTCATTTTGTGTCTGGGTTCTCACATACCTCATGTTTCATTTAATATTATTTGCATATTCTTAATACAATTTTCCTCTTGCAAGATGAAATTTCAGTGTCATTCTAAGTAGCATCAATTGATATAATTTAGTATTTAAAATTGTATTTCAAAAGTTTTGTATTATATGATTTAGTTGCTTGACTTACTGTAGTTTACAGAATTGGAAGCTTTATATTTATGAAATAATATGCAGAACTACATATGCAGAAAATTAGAATTTGTTTCAACCTTTTCTTTCCTAAATGTTGTCTAAGGAGTAATCTCACAATGAGTTCACTTACTCTGTTAGAACTTAAGTTATTTTAATGCAGCTCATAAGGTAGACTAGTTGCTCTCTAAGGATATGATTTATTGTTATACAATCAAATGGCATAGTCCTAAGGACAATTTGATCTGACAGAATACTTATATGACTGCTTTTATCCTAGTTTGTTAATGAAAATGGTCTTGCAAGAGGAATTTATTAGCATTTTTCCATATTTAAGTTGTGGAGAAATGCTAAAAGTAACCTCCCATTGGTGGTTAACACACAAAGCTTTTGATAGCATGATTAACTTTCTTTAATGAACACATAAGATAATATAAAAAATTATTCTCAATTATATGTATTCTTTTGTCTTACTTTATATCCAAAATAGACATCTTCATCTAGAATGCTTTTCACATATTTCTAATATATTGTTTTTCCCTTTATTTTATTTTTTTAAAAAGCTACCAGAACTTCCAAGAAGAGCTAATACCTATACTCCTTAATGTATTTCACAATATAGAAACAGAAGAGTCATTGCCAAATTCTTTTTATGAAGCTGCAGTTACCCTGATACCAAAACCACACAAAGACACAACCAAGAAAGAGAATTAAAGGTCTATCTCACTCATGAACATTGACACAAAAATTCTCAACAAAATACTGGCAAACCGAATCCAAGAACACATTAAGAAAAATTATCCATTATGATCAAGTAGGCTTCATCCCAGAGATGCAGGGCTGGTTCAACATATGCAAATCTATCAATGTAATCCATCATATAAATAAATTGAAGGGAAAAAACATATGATCATTTCATTGGATGCTGAAAAAGCATTTGACAAAATTCAACACCCATTTATGATAGAGGTGTTGAAGAGTCTGGGGATACAAGGATCATACCTAAATGTAATAAAAGCTATTTACAGCAAGCCGACAGCTAACATCAAATTAAATGGAGAGAAACTCAAAGCCATTCCACTGAAATCAAGAACATGACAAGGCTGTCCACTCTCTCCATACCTCTTCAATATAGTGCTTGAAGTTCTAGCACTAGCAATAAGACAACGTAAGGGGATCAAGGGGATTCGAATTGGAAAGGTAGAAGTTAAACTCTCATTATTTGCAGGTGATATGATAGTGTACATAAGCGACTCCAAAAACTCTACCAAAGAACTCCTACAGCTGATAAACACCCTTAGTAATGTGGCAGGATACAAGATCAACTCTAAAAAAAATCAGTTGCCCTCCTATGCACAAAGGATAAAGAAGCAAAGAGGAAAATCAGAGAAACTTCACCTTTCACGATTGCCACAAATAGCATAAAATATCTTGGGGTAACTCTAACCAAGGAAGTGAAAGACCTATTTGACAAGAACTTTAAGTCTTTGAAGAAAAAAATTGAGGAGGATACCAGAAAATGGAAAGATCTCCCATACTCTTGAATTGGGAGAATTAACATAGTAAAAATTGCAATACTACCAAAAGCAGTCTATAGATTCAATGCAATCTCCATCAAAATCCCATCAAACTTCTTCACAGGCCTTGACAGAACAATAATTAACTTTATATGGAAAAACAAAATTCCAGGATAGCCAAAACAATCCTATACAATAAAAGTACTTCCGGAGCAATTACCATCCCTGACTTGAAACTCTATTACAGAGCGACAGTATTGAAAACAGCTTGTTATTGGCATAACAACAGAGAAGTCGACCTATGGAATCGAATAGAAGACCTGGATATTATTAACCCACAAACCTATGAACATCTGATTTTCGACAAGGGAGCTAAAAGTATACAATGGAGGAAGGAAAGCATCTTTAACAAATGGTGCTGGCATAACTGGATGTCAACCTGTAGAAGAATGAAAGTAGATCCATATCTATCACCATGCACAAAACTCAAGTCCAAATGGATTAAAGACCTCAACATTAATCTTTTTTCATTTTAAATACCAATCCCAGTTCTTTTTTCCTCCACTCCTCCCATTCCCTCTACCTTTTCCCCAACCCCTTCTCCGCCTTTCCCTCAACCTCACCCCCATTCTCTCCTCAGAGAGGGTAAGGCTCATTGCTTTGGGGAAGGTCCAAGGCCCTGCCTACTATATCTAGGCTGAGCACAGTAATCATCCAAAGAGAATAGGTTCCCCAAAAGCCCATTCAGTCAGTAGGGATAAATCCTGCTGCCTCTGCCAGATGTCCCGCAGTCTCCCCCAGACATACAACTGTCACCCACATTCAGAGGGACTAGTTTAGAACTATGCTGTTTTCTTCCCTGTCTGGCTGGAGTTGGTGAGCTCCCATTAATTCAAGCAAACTGTTTCCATGGCAAGGAAAGAGATATTTTGATTAAGGGAGTCATTATGGGGCTAGGAAGAAACCTGGCACTAGAGAAATTTCCAGGAACCCACAAGGATGGCTCCAGCTAAGACCCTCAATAATAGAGGAGATTGTGCCTTTCCCTGTAGTCAGGCTGATGAATATCTTAAATATCACCATAGAACCTACATCCAGCAATGGATAGAAACAGAGATAGAGACCTGCATTGGAAGCACTAGACTGAGCTCCCAAACTTCAATTGAAGAGTGGTAGGAGTGAGAATATGATCAAAGAGGTCAAGACCATTATATGCTAAGTGTTACAAAAAATAGTATTTTGAAGACCGAGTAGATAAATAAGAGCAAATACAAGTTATTATTACTTAGTCTATTGTTATGTCTTGTGTAGATTATATTTATATATGTTAATGATATTGTAAACCCTATAATCCAGCATTTATTTGCACTATTAGCATTCTGTGACAAGTGGTTAACATGTACTTAGGCAGATAATTATAAATACTCACATAAAACCATAATGTAGACAAAAATATTTAAATCTAATATTTTCTTTTTAAATTCAAATATCCTGACATTTGATATAATCAAAGTTCCACAACATGAATGTTTTACTACTGAGTTCTATAAGCAAAGGGTGCCATTAAAAAAAAACACCTTGTAAATGAAGTTTGTGAAAAGAACATATCAAAATACCTTCTCAAAATACATTGGACTAAGTTAATTGAGCCTGCCTTTTATCACTGTTTCTTGCGACTTTCAGAAATAATGTATTTGCAAACAAATACCTGATATGTTCTGTAACAACAGAGCCTTTCTTGATTAACATTAATATCATCAGTGCTTCTATGTCAGATGATACATGATATCTATTCAACAATGAGAGGATTATGAAAGTAGGATTATTGTGACTTTGAGGCCAACCACGGTCTATGCATGAGATTATATCTAAAGAATATAGTAAAACAAAAGATTACCTTTGCTTCTAAGTATGACATAGACTAGAGAGCAGTAAGAATGTAGAGAAGCAAAGTCTGGAATCTTCCATCTGCTTATGATGTCCTAAGCAGTTCCTGGTGTAAAGGACACACGTAGGAAGTAGACAGACAAAATGTATCAGGCCTAGTTATAGGAGCTGGTGAAGGCAAATACATAACTCTGGAAATGCTAGGATTTAGGAATGTCTAGAATGTCATTAATATCAGCAAAGTACAGATCATTTGGAGAATTTTAAAGAGTGTTTTAGCTTCTCTAAGGATTTCAATGCAACAGGATATCAAGGCAGTTTCTTAATGTTGGCAGTATCTGTGCACATAAAAGTGACATTTCCATAGACTGTTTTGGTTCATTACAGCATGTATGGAACTTCACTATCCAAACCTTAAATGATACATGACAAATTAGAAAGGGAACTCTGGGTTGAATTTCAACATGGCATCGGTAGAAGGTTCTTGCCTGGATCTTTGCATTTTGTTCATCCATCTGGGTGTACATTAAGCCATAATATCAAATGAGACTTGTGAAGCAGAAGTCAGTATTTTATAAGCCTGGAAGTTGAGGCCATAGTGGGTGACATGGGTAACTAACAAGTTAAAAGAACTCTATTGATGTACAATGGGCCTTGACTGAGATGAAGCTAAATGTTTTGAATTATTGAATCTCTCTGTGTGTGTGTGTGTGTGTGTGTGTGTGTGTGTGTGTGTGTGTGTTGGGAGTGAGGTGGGGTTACAAATTGTAATAGGTGGAAGTTGTTCTTTGTTGTACCCAAAAACCAGCTTGTTGGTAATACTAGCTATCTTGTCTTCACTGGGAATAAGCTCCTACAGACTATGTCACGAAAAGTTAATTTTTTAAAATATTCAAAAAGGTAATAAAGTTAACACTGTTACTATTATTAAATACATGAGTTTCTACAAATGCTGCTGTAGATATAAGAATTTATATTATTCATTATATATCAATTTTATAAATGTGTCTTATGTGACCTTTTTAAATATCCACATATACATTTGGTTAAAAAGTCAATTAATAAGTCCACATTAATACTTCTATTTTCTAGGTATCTAACAATTAAAACATCCCAACATATTATTTGTCCTTTTCTGACTTGTATAATACATAATGAGTCATACTATAGGAACAGTTTAAAAGACAAGGCATGCTTAATAAGTGTTAGGCCAGTGTGGGCAGTTTTTCTGGTCCACTGGGCTAAAGGTCTGATAGAAAAAAAAAGACATTTATTAGAACAGTGTTCTTTTAGGCATTTATAAGGACCAGAAATAAATCCACTATAATTATACTTTAGGGAGCTGTGAAGAAACACTTTGGTGCATATAAGGTCGGTAGTTAGAGCAGTGATACTATAACACCATTTCTTGTTTGGACATAATGTTCAGTCACAAATCATTTCACACTAAAGTTCCTGAATAAAATATGAGTGCATACCTTTTTGAGAATTATCCATAAAAATATCTGTCTATAGATCTTTTTGGAGTCAGATAAAATGAGAAAATAAAATAGACAGGAAAAAAGAAGGAATGGTTTCTAGATTGGCTGATCCTTGGAGACTCAATCAAAGCTGTATACTCTTTTAAATCTCTGACCATTATAACCATGTATCTAGTGCGTTTACAGTGTTCACCCAGAATTGACTTGTGCTGAACACTATGATACCTGGTGGTGAAACGACAAAAAGAGACCATTTGTTCATGGAATCTCACTCTTTTAGAAGCCTGACATATAAAAACTAAAACATTTAAGGTAAGATACTGTACTGATCACTTTTCATGTTTCTGGGACAAATTATCTGACAAAAAAAGAACCCAGGGAAAGAAATATACTTTTAGAGTGTGCAACTTACCAGGAAAAAAAAAGGCATGTGGGCTTCATAGTGGTAGGAACTTGTGACATGAACTCCTTTCTTCTAAGCAGAACAGGAAGAAGAGAGCTCACTTTCTCTTTCCTTTTCATTCAGTAAAGAACTCTAGCTGATGGGAAGCACTCAGGTCAAAGACAATCATGCTGAAAGTCAAGAGGGCCAGATGAAAAAATGGAGTCTCCGCCAGGGCCCACAGATGTGAGTTCATTCCTCCTTGATTAAAGATCAGAGATTTGGAGCATATTTTTGCTCTTTCGAAGTTGTTGATAACAGGTGTGGCTACAAATAAGAAATCCTGACCTTGGGTGTGATTAGGTAGTATTTTGAGTGTAGAGGTAGATCCACTCCACTTTGTGCAAAGATCAAAGAATGAAAGTCTATTTCTGTTCTTCAAGGAGATTGGCAGGAGGTTCCAGGGAGTGACTGCCTGCCTGATACTAGGTCTATTCCTTATATCATGTTACTAAGGTCTGTTGCTTTCCCCTCCCATTTTGGGATGAAGTCTATAAGAATGTGGAAAAGAAGCACAGGTGACTCTCAGTATTCACTGGTTTTCCCTCCCAATGCTGTTCTGTGTTTCTGTGTTTGATTTCTCTCATATCTCTGTTCCTTTTGCTTAATAATTCTAATCTTCCTGCTCCCCCACTAGAACATGTGAACTCTGTTGATAATGACCCAGACAACTCTCTAAACCCAATGATTTAGGGAGTCAACCAAGGAATTTCTAGCTGTTCCATCATCTATAACCATATGTATCTTTCACACAGCTGAATCCCTCTCCAGCTGATAAGCATGTTAATGAAGTTAGTGTGTGAATTGTTACTTCAAGGCTAATAGGTTATTCAGCCATTATTGACATTATTCACCTCAAAACCGTTTTGGGGTAAATGACAGTGTCTTCTCTTGCAAGGAACTTGAGAATAATAGATGCATGAGTTTTGGAAATCACAGAAAGTTCAGAACATGGGTATATTTATACTTCCTTGCTTTAGAAAACTATCTTCTCAAAGCAATATCAATAATGCTAAAAATTTTCCTAATTTTTTCCTAACTAGTCCTATAACATTAGTTTTTGCACATGTTCGTTAATGGTTACATTAGTGTGTAGAGGTCATATGCCAATATCATGTGCCATCCTCAGTTGCTCTCTTCCATGGGTTTTGAGGCATGGTCTCTCACTGAACCTGAAGCTTACACTGAAGAATGGAAAAGTCACAGCAATTTTTCTGTTTGAGTCTCTCAGCGCCAGAATTGAAGGCACATGCCCCAGCAACCTTCATTTTAACATGCTGTTACGGGTACAAAACCAGATCCTCTCACTCATGTAACAAGGATTTTGCGCTATATCTCAAACCTGTGTTGCACTATTATCTTAAAATAAAAACCTTTCGTGGGTGTTATTATTCTATAGTTCATTTCTACTATGGATCTCATTTAAATTTAACCCTCCTGTAAAGGAAACAACATAATCTTATTACTCATATTGTATGACTTTGGCTTATAAGTTTCGAGAGTGGTGAATATGGCCAAGAAAGAGGAGGTACTTAGGTCATATAATCCCAGATTCAGTGTACTTGAATCAGTGAGTTGCTCCACAAATGCAATACTCTCGCTTAATTTACCTTTTCTCCCATTCTCCACTTATCTAGTGAGCTTTTCTGGTTGTGTTTAAAAAATAATGCTTTTAAGAATTGGGTTCAATGCAAATTCTTTTTGATGAGTTTAGTCAGATTCAAGATAGAAGGTTATACATCTCACTTCCCAGGAGGTTCCAAGATGCAATAACCTTGATCCTCTAAATTGTTGAAAGTCACCAGACTGAGCGCTGCAGGCCCTGAGTGATGTGCCACCATCATAATCTAAAAATCCAGAAAAACAAGGAAATACAAATGAAAGTTCTGTTTGATACCTCGTCACATCTGAAAGCCATTCCAGGTGAGCCTGAGTTTTGCCGTGGTCCGTCTCATTTTTTCCATACTGCCGATCATGTTCAGTGGGTTTGAAAATGAAATATTTATGCACTCTGTACGGTCTGCAGTCTGATTACCACCATATACCCTGTGGAGGCACATTGTTGAATAAACAGGAAAGCTTTTATCCTGCCAACCTGCTGGGCGCCTTTCTCCAAGGCTGAGTCAACACACAGCAACTGTCATGTGATATATTTGGAAGTGTGGAGGGAGGGGGTGATCTTTCCCAGATTTATTAGGAAAGGATGGCTTTCGGGTCTTCCGATTTTATTTCTATATACTGCTGCATAATTCAAGTTCGAGTCTTATTGATATACGCATTCTATTTCAACTTGGGCAAAATAAATATAACAAAAAGTATCTAAAATTAGCAAACAACTAGAAATGTACTGGTTAGTCTTAGCTGCACATAGCCTCTGATTACTTTAAAAGTAAATTAAAACACATTTAAATTAAGATAATTTCATATGAGAGAGGATGGTGGTGGTCATTTCTTTCAGGTTTATTTTTCAATTTTTAAGAAAACACATATACTCTCTGCTGGTTCGCAGTGGGCAGCAAAAGCATCTGGACTCAGTTACATTTATTTATGTTCTATTCTAACTAAAATGGCTTAGCTGAAAAGTATTTCAGAATTTATATAAGGAAAAATAAAACTGACTAGAGGCTCATGTGCCAAGTTTTTAGCCCAAAGCAAAGTGCCGTGGCTGATTTCTAAACAAAAGGGAAACACTGGCAGAGCTCCTTGTGCTGGTGGTACTGCGAGAAGACCAGGTAAACACAAGAGTCTGCGCTAATAATGGGTAAAGCTGTCCAGACCTTTGCCATTCATACTCTCTCATGACCACCAAGCTGCACAAAAAGGCTCAGAGAACATTTTCCTATGAAATAAAGAGCTCAAATCCACCCACTTTTCCATTTTAACTAAAAATATATTTCCTGATAATAGACTATGTACTTAAAGGGTCTACTTACAAAAGACTCTGGAGACAGCAATAACAAAACCATTTTAAATAATCAATAAAATCAAAGCATTTAGGCTGAACTTCCTGCTAATGCGGTTCAAGTGTTTGTGAAATCTTTAAGATATAGAATTTTATGCCTCTCCTATTACCCCCTGCCTTTACATTACTTTAACTTGCAGTTCTTATAACTTTTTATATTTTTAACTTTATTTTGACTTTTGATTAGGTTGTATGAACCATGCTTGCTACTGAGTTTCAGTATACATACATACATACATACATACAGTAATTCAGTAGATCCATGCAACATGATCTGTTCTCACACAGTCTCCTTTCAGTCATTTTCCCTCTCTTTAATCACTAGCAATAATTATGCTACATGCAGGTAAATTGTGTGTGTGTGGGGGGTGGATATGTGAGTGTGGGTGTGTGGTGTGTAATGAGGGTGGTATAAATGAGTGTAGTGTATACATATCTGGAATATGTCAATGTGATGTGCAGATGCAAACAATGTGTAATTCAGAGTGAAACATTAGGTGTCCGCACTATCACTACTCATGTGCTACACAGTCAGGGGTTCTGACTGATTCTGAAGCTACCCTGGAATAAAGAGAAAGAGCTTTACACAGAGTAGAAAGCTTTCTTAAGTTCATGCCAGCTTTTCAATGGATGCTGGGAACCGAACTCAGGTCCCAAGTTTATACTGCTAGCACTCTTACATAATGAGTTATCTTTCAGTTTAGTTCTCAATTTCCAAATATAGGAGATTTCATATGATACTTTCTTTATCTAGTTTGCTTGCTTTCTGTGATGACCTCTACCTCTATTTCATTGCAAGAGATAGCATTCCATTATTTATGGCTGTGCAATATTCTTTTGTGTTTCTTTAGTTTCTTTATATAGTCATCTAACTTAGGGTACTGAAGTTGAATTCTTACCTTAACCACTATGAACAGTTCCACAAGAAGCAGCTGTGGGCAGGTATTATTTTTTAATGACAGCTCAATTTTGTCTTTATGATTTGTGAAAGCTGTGTCATATGTGGTATGTAGCTTTAATACATTTAATTAGTGTATTTACTTTAATACACTTTGTTATACTGTTCTTCATATGATTTAATTGCCTTATATTCCCAACAATATATGAGAATTTCCTATTCCCAAAACCCTTGCCAGTATTTGCTATTTACTTGCCCTTTTACTTATATATGGCTGAAAATAAGTATACATTTCTACAATAGCCATTCTAATGTATGGAGGAGGTTTTTCATAGACTTGGTTTATATTTCTCTGACGGTAGACATAAATGAGCCTTTTCTGTTTTTGCTAGTTGCCAGTTGTTCATATTTTTCATTTTGGTATCTATTCAGACAATTTGCGATTTTAGAAGACAATGTTTCTTGCTCTTTTATTGGTTGGTTCTTATTTGTCTGCTAATATATTTTGGATTTTATTACTTTACAGACAGTATTTAGCAAATGTTTTTCTTCCATTATCTTAACTTTTCTTCCATTATATTAACTGTTTTCTTCAGGGGTCAGAATGTTCCAGAGGTGATGTGATTGCTACCTCATTTTGCATTTATTACCTGAAAAGTGCCAAAATAGTTGTATCTCCTAGAAATGTCCTAAGCTACATCCATGAAGTCTTCACAACATGGCTCCCTAAAGTCAACCTAATCAAGGACAAGACTAATGGACACACTAATGTGGAAGAGAAACCTTCAAGAACTTGAGACAGAGAGCTACAACAATTAAGAAATGTTTGGAAAGAAAAAAAAAACCTTCCACAGGGAAGAGCACACCAAGTGGTAATCTAGTAACAAATGGTCAACTTTAAAAATACACATATAAGTAACATTGTAAAGATTGAATGAGTTATGTTAAGAACACACACACACACACACACACACACACACACACACACACACTTAAAAAAACAGGCCATAACATGGGAGGGTTTTTGAAGAAAGAAAAGAGAATTATTATAATCTAAAACATTTAACTACCATAAGGGTGCTTAAAAACATATCCTCAACTATTTCTTAATTTAACAACATAATTTACCATTTATGCCAACATGTTGAATTCACTGTGTTAACTTTCTTGTTTGTTTGTTTGTTTTCCAAGACAGGGTTTCTCTGTAGCTTTGGAGTCTGTCCTAGAACTAGCTCTTGTAGACGAGACTGGCCTTGAACTCACAAAGACCCGCCTGCCTCTGCCTCCCGAGTGCTGGGATTAAAGGCGTGTGCCACCACTGCCCGTCTCATTCTGTTAACTTTAACATTGGGTGAAAGGCAGAAGTCATGTAGTAAACCAGCTTTAACAGCAACGATTATCAAAGATTCTTCCTTTTCTAGTCTGTATAGTGTTCTCGTTCTTCGTTGAAAACGGGTGGCCATTTGTTCTGCGATCTTCATCTGTTCCATTTGACTGTGTGACTTCCGTGAGTGTTCCATGTCACACTTTTGTTTGTGTGACTCTACAGTATTTCTTTTGCTTTTCAGCTATTTGTCTTATTATACACAATGAAGGGTTTCACTATGATATTCTAATTATATCGTTGCAGTTTATATGAAAATTAACTCAAAATACTATTCAATAGCAAAATTGTTAAAAACCATGGAAGAAAATTTATAGTAAACTGTCTCATAAAATTGTTGTGAAGTGTGCTTTTTAATAAAAATTCCAAAGTGCATTCTTCATTCTATAGACATGGAGTGTTCAATACATCTTCAAATTAACTCTAAATGAAATTACATGAAAATTATCTCTAATTTTGTGTATATATGAACATACTCTACAGTTTCTTTAGAATGTCAAATAGAGATAAATGATAAATACAGCTATGAGATTAGGAGAAAAATACTCCTTAGAATCTTCAATTTTAGTCTGTTACTCTAGTT
Organism: Myodes glareolus; assembly: GCF_982192425.1. Taxonomy (NCBI): domain Eukaryota; kingdom Metazoa; phylum Chordata; class Mammalia; order Rodentia; family Cricetidae; genus Myodes; species Myodes glareolus. The sequence continues at coordinate 32,276,082 of NC_142036.1, read as the reverse complement.
TATTTATGAAAGTTCCTGTATTTATTTATTTTTTTCTTAGAAAAATGAAAGAACAAATTTTATTTGTGTACATGGATTAAATCATATGACTTGGTGAATTTTATTTAGAAGTTTTCCTAAGTTTATTTTGCATTAATTCTGGAATTAATTACTTGTATATATTGACAATCTACTATATCAGGTTCTGTTCTGGGTACAGAAACCAATCAGAGAACAAAACATATATAGTGCAATAAAACTCTCTCTGTAAATGGAGGAATAGACAAGACATAGGAATTTGTAATTGAGTAAGATGAGGGTACATAATTACATTCAACAAAGGAAACCACAAGAGTATCCTGCTCACTTCATTCTGTGTACACATGATTTCATTTGTTTTGCTAATCTATTTTTAGAGTATCTGCAGTTTTATGAATAAATTATACTGATTTATTTTCTGATAGATTTATTTTGGTTCAGCATTCATAACAATGTATGCATTTTTATAAATATTGTCTATGAGAAAGATACTCAATAGCTTTTATTTTCTGATTTACATTCATTCATGTAATGACATACTAATTTTTTATTAAGTGGAAAAATGAAAAAATACTTCAAATAAATTGTATATATTATATGCAAGTTAGCTATTCCTTTTGTATAACTTATTTCAAAGATTATAATAAATATTTTTTATTTTATTTAAGTCAGCATTATTTTGGTAGGTTGTTCTTATTTTGGTCATGCAGTTACTTGTATAAATGCTTAATGCAATGAGAAGTATCTTCAATGTTATCTTAGTTGGATTTCTTTGTTGTGAAGAGATGCCATGACCATGGCAACTCTTGTAAAGGAAAACATTTAACTGGGTCTGGTTTAGAGTTCAGAGGGTTTGTTCATTATCACCATGGTAATAAAAGAAAGCGTGGTGGCAGGCTTGCAGACATGGTGCTGTAAAAGGAGCTGAAATTTCAACATCTAGATCAACAAGCAGCAGGACGAGTTAGCCACTAGGCCTGGCTTTAGCTTCTGAAACCTCAAAGTCCAACCACCATTGACACACTTTTTTCAAAAAGGTGCTTCTACTTCAACAAGGACACACCTTCTAACAATGTCACTTCTTATGTGCTGAGGGGGATCATTTTCATTCAGACCACCACAAATATCATTCTAAAATTCCTAAAATTCAGACAACTTGATCAACTTTTGGTGTGGATTTCACCATATGAAGTACATAATTTTAGCTTGCGAAGTACATTTCCCCTGAAAAAAATTATTTTTACAATGATAATAATTATGCAGTACATGGCTTTGCCAAAGCCAGAATAATGTGCAGTTTATATTAAAATATGGAATTCATGAACCCATAGTGAATGTAACAGAATGCAAAAAAACGTACTCAAGCTTAAGTTAGGCAGAAATCTTGGTAAGGAGAAAGGGCAGTAGGCTTGGAATTCTACCACTAAGGAAGGAGTTATTAACAAATGGTAGGCTGTAGGAGAGTCTGCTTTCTTTAATGTCATGAGATTGGTACATTAGTGGGTTTACCACTCTCCAGAGCACCAGACCCTGGAAGTATTGTTAGACAAAAAAAAATAATGGATTGTATAGGAAGGAGGAGGAGAAAAAAAGAAGAAATAAAATGAAAAAGAAGGTGATAGACAGGAACAAAGGAAGGAAAGAATGGTAGGAGGGGAAAAGAAGGAAAGGAAGGGAGGAAGAAATGAAGAAAGGAAGGAAGGAAGGAAGTTAGTTTGTTGGTAGGAACATGGTAGTTGGAAAGCTGGAACTGGGATATAAGCTAGTTGGATAAACATGATATATTTTTGTGTTTTCTGTCATTTTCCAACTTTATTTTTGGAACCCAGTTATTGAAATACAATTTTGATCATTTTAATTTTACTTTTTGAGATACAGTAAGCTAAAAAATTTATTTTTATCTCCCTAGTCTTTTTTAAACCAACTAACTATGCCTCTTCATAGTAAATGAAGTTTAACAATATAAGATTTATTCAATAAATGAGCTGATGAATGCATAGTTCTTAATATGAATAACCTATAACTGCTTGACAGAATGTTAGTTTTTACTAGCAATTAATTTATGTAACAAAATCAATGATAAAGATTAGATATATATTACTATGTATGTATCTTGAACATATTATTTACATTAAATATAGTATTTGACGTGGTAGTCTCATCATGATTTCCTGAATTCATTCATCTACTTAACCTGTATGTAGAGTATATTCATATCCCATCTTGAGTTGCCAGTAAAGTATCTCCTATTATAGAATGTCCAGATGTGTAGATTTGAAATAATTTCTTCCATTTTCCCCATATCTTGAAGACCTCATTTACATATTGTGATAAATTTATTCTATTTTCAATTATAATAGCTTCCTAATTGTTTTGTTCTACACAATTATTAGACAGTGTATCAGTCTATCTAATTAAGGAATAATAAAAGCATAGTATGGTAATATAAAAATTGCAAACTTACAGTAATATATAGACCAATGAAAAATCTTTCCAGAATTTGAATTTGTATTAATTACTTTTCTATTTCATTAAATAAATGGTTATAACATTGTAATTAGTAGATCATTATGTTTTAGTCTGTAGTGTGACTAATTAGCTATAAAAAGAATTGGTTATAACCAACCAATGTGTACCACAAAAGGAAATGTTAATTTTATTGATCACTTAAAAGTGCTAATATGGTATAGTAAACAAATTTTGCACAAATGTGACATCAAGGTTAGAGTTCATACACTGATCAAACTGTTACAAACATCAAGGATTCTTCTAATTTTAGAAGACATCAAAATTTTCCTCAATCAGTGAAAGATTGTACTTTTAAAAATTGAAATAATGCTTAAAAATCAATTTCATATTACACAACAAATATTCCTTTACAAGTAAAAGCAGAATAGCATGTAGTCATCTAGTAGTATAATTTACATTCTTCTATGGAGAATAGTATTAATGTTCTGATTTATAGACGTAAATGTTTAAGTAGCTGGAATATGTTCTCAGTAGATGTATTAACAAACATACTCATTGTTCTTCTTTAGAGAGCCTTAAAAGGTTTTGCGTTTAAGACTCCCTTTCAGGGTTCAGTTAAAGACACCAGAGATAGCTAAATGGGACCTAGAAATCTGATGGTAAAGATCTGAGGGCTAAGAAATCTTCTTACAACAGGAATCGTCTGTCCATATTTCTTTATTCTTCTTCCTTCTCTTCTTTCTCATTTCTGTCAGTTCTCCCTTGCTCTTTCTTATACATTGTTCTACACTGTTCCCCTTTGTACCCATTACAAATGTTCCCAGTCATATCTACCCCTAAACCCAGGAATTCCCCAACCCTACCAGGTTCCAGGGCTAGAATTCTTGTGCCCCATAGAAAATCAGATGTGGGTTCTCTCTCTCTGTCTCTCTGTCTCTCTGTCTCTCTGTCTCTCTCTCTCTCTCTCTCTCTCTTTCACTCTCTCACAGACACACACACTCACATAGAACCATGGGAGGGGCTAGTACACGTCCAATGAACTTTTTAATGGTGAAAGATAGTTAAGAAAAGAATTAAATCATCAGGAAATTCTAAAGGGGAAGTTTAGTAGTGTGATCTACTTCATTTTTAAGTGGTTAGTAAAGAGCTAAGGAGTTTATTTTTAGTAAGATCATTAATAGGACATGGGTTGTATTTTATATCAGTGTGCTGCTTTTTTTTTCCCCAGTTTGCAGAGAGTCAAGTAACCAAGCAGCCTATGTAAACAGTCAGATCGTGGCTCTGTATCAGATAGCACATACACCAGACGCTGCAATTTCTATGGGCCTAAGTCTGGAGTTAGACTTACTGTTCTAAGTAAAAAAAAAAGACCCAGGCTTCTAAATGATCAGTTCTGGTCTATGTTGTTGTCAGCCATTATTAATATGGGTTTTGAGTGGTGTAGGAGGTCCTTCGGTATTTGTATGGCTTTTATTCGTTAATCAATAAAGAAACTGTGTGGCCTGATAGGGCGGAACTTAGGCGGAGAAGGCAGAACTGTAATTTGGGAGGAAGAAAGCAGCAGATCAAGCCAAGCCGCCATGAAGCTGCCAGGTCAGACATGCTGAATCTTTCCTGGCAACCTATGACCCCGTGGTGACATACCAATTATTAGAAATGGGTTGAATCAAGATGTGAGAGTTAGCCAAGAAGAGGCTAGATATAATGGGCCAGGCAGTAATTAAATTAACAAATTTCTTTGTGGTTATTTCGGGGGTTAACCTAGTCAGGTGGTGGGACACAGCCTGTTTCCTCATTCTACAGTTGTGGGGTAAAACCAGAGGAGCATCTTGGGCAGATATTAATTCTATGTCCTTGAGAGATCTGTGAATATCTTAAATGGGATGCCCTTGCCTAAATACTGACCAAATGCCAGCTGATAAAGATATTTGGAGGAGGGCAGATCTCTGCACTTTAGAGAGCCTTAAAAGTTTTTGCCTTTAAGACTCCCTTTCAGGGTTCAGTTAAAGACCTCTGAGGGTAAAGATCTGAGGGGTAAGATCCAGCTACTTAAGCATCTCTGCATTTAGGAGAGAAGAACAAGGCCTGGCCAATGGGAAACTGTTTTCACAAAACAGTTCTGCACTGAGGGAATTAATCACCAAGTATGTAACAGAAAGGGATTTAGTTACATCAAAAAATCTACAGGAAATGACAGTCACTTTATTCACAAATCAATGATGACAAAAGGCCATGCCTTTTGGCTTAGCCTTTACCAGATATGTTGGTTCTGATAAGGTGCTTGTGAAAAGATGGCTGAGTAATTGCTATGGCTTGTAACACTCTTCTCAAATTGAGAAATTACAAAATGATGCAAATAAATTTTATGATCACTGGGAGTTCTGTTGTATGACTAATTTATCTTTCTACTTAATATGTGGATGTGGAACAATATGAAATATCACCAGTCATTTCACTTATTTTAATATTGGTTCAACAATGTCACTATTGTTAAGTCCATCTTTACTTTTCTGGCTTGTAGAAAATCACTTTAGCATATTTTTTCATAACTACCTTTGTTTCTTTTGTTTTGTTCATATTTATTTTGCATTGTTTCTGTTTGGTTAATTTTTAGTAAATACTTAAAATATAACCCAAGCAATAAGCAGCCCTTCTGAATCTTCTTTGATGTAAAAGAAGCACCATCATGTATATCAAAGTCTATATTTGTGTAGGAAATCAGCCCTGCTGGTATGTTAGACTTTTCAGTTTGTTTATCTTAATTTGACAGGTAGTCTTATGATAGTTTTTGAACCGAGAATTGCAATACTCTGAAAACACATGATCCTGACTCTGTAAGGTTCCATATTGTATTGCAATCAAAGCCTCACAATTTAGTGTAGTAACTGGAGGTGAAGTTTCATTTATTATTCAGCTGACATTCATATACTCATAGTTGTAAAAGTACTCTCAGAAGATATACAAAAGTGTATCTCTTCAGCCTTCTAATATATCAGAACAAAGAATAGTTGACAATATGAATAAACAAGGACACTATCATTCACCCAATTGATCCCTGATCAATCTTTACAGGGTAAGAACCAGAAAATATCACACAAAGAAGGTGAAATTTTCTTTAGTCCCAAGTGCTTTCAAAATGTTTGTTAGTAAAAGACTGGAAGATAACACTTAATTTTTTCCTTTTAAAACTTTTGCTTTTACTAGCATGTCCATTGTAATCAAGTATGTCTCATTCAGGTGTAAAAATGGCATGTACTACACAGCAGAAAAAAAAAATAACATTTTGAAATTTTCAGGCAAATGTATGGAGCTAGAAAACTTCATACTGAGTGAGATAATCCAGATCCAGAAAGACAATTATCATATATCCTCACTCATAAGCTGTTTTTAATCATAAAACAAAGAAAAACAACATACAAATCACAATCCCAGAGAACCTAGACAAAGAAGAAGACCCTAAAAAAGAAATACATGGGTCTAATCTACATAGAAAGTAGAAAAAGACAAGATCTCCTCAGTAAATTGGGAATATGGGGACCATTGGAGAGGACTGAAGGGAAAGGGAGTGGAAGTGGAGGGAGCAGAGAAAAATCTATAGCTAGCACAATAAAATCCATAAAAAATGGCATGTAGACTGAAAATTCTACTTGTTATTTATCCATTGTTTCATAAGGAAAATGTAAAGTGAAGAAACAGTTCTCTGTGAAAGACCCCCAGAGTGGGGAGACTCTCACTCGAGTCTCGAGATAACACGACCCCCCAGGAACTCATGAGAGACCATCCTTGCTGTAATCACACAAGGTTTATTGGCAGGACAGGAACCAGCATGCTGGGGCCAAGACTCATATCCCATGCAGCTGGGAGAGGGGACTTTTAGGAGAAGAAACCACAACCCAAAGGGGGTAGGGAGGGCATCATTGGAAAATTCTGAAAATACCAGTGATCATTAGAAAATTCCAAAAATACCAGTGATAATCACAAGAGTGTAACTCTCCAATTCTCAAGATTATTCTCAAGATTATAATCTAACTTTATGGTCAGTTAGTTCCTGGAATAGAGTCATTCAACTGACTAAACTAGATTTTTGGTTCTTCTCTCCCTGCTAGATTTTTGGCTTTATTTTTCCTGCTAGATTTTTGGCCCTATTCTTTATGATAGAGGGGCCTGGATTTATCCGGGTCTTTCAACTGCACAAAATATAAACCTAGAAGCATATAATGGAAAGAAAGATGAAGTGATAATGGTATATCTAAGTAGAATAGACTTTAACAAAAGAGGGAGCTAAAGAAAAATTAACACAAGTTACTGAAAAGTTAAAATAGTACTTGAATTAATACATAAAGTAACTTCAATGATTAAATCTATCTATGAGGCATTTTAAAATTATGTGAATGAATTATAAAAAAATTTAGAAATTGTTCATAATAGAAATTTAACCACAAAATTATAATCCCTGTCTCATGGACCATTACTCTTCAAAGAATAATATGTGCCTTCTAAAACTTACATGCAATACTTTTAAATTGCCTATAAATATTCAATAGATTTAGAAGAAGTAGAGTTAGTCAGCATACATTGGCAATATTCTCTTGCCACATTGAAATTTCTCTTTTTTAAATATTTTCACATTCTGGGACAGAATATTAGAACTTTAACATAGGAAAGTCATAGATAGAAGTAGGTATTTAACTAATAAGGAACATGTCATACCTAAGTAATTGTGAAATTATGTTTTTCTTTTTCTTATTTTTTTGTATCAGGAGGGAATTTCAGTGAGTACTAAAAATTTGTCTGTGTTTAATTTCCAACAGCTTAATATACACCTGATTTCAAAAGTAGGAGTAGAACAAATGGACTGCATTAACATACAAATTGAAAGTCATGGGGGTACATTCATCTCTCATTCCCTTAACTCGTGCCCTAGACCAAACACTCTGCAGACAAGCCTCCTTTAGGGTGGAATCCCAAGTTATTTCCATAAAGGGAACTAGAATCTAGTTGGATCCTTAGACTTTTGTTTTAGATAGGAACTACTTCCCGATTTCAGGGGAGGTCTGGAAACTAGCCACACCTGTTTATGATAGCCTTGAGAGAGCAGAACTCTGATTTACAACTGGATGGGACTTTTGTTTGCATTAGAAGCACAATAATCTCGAACTAAAACAAGTCCCAAACTCTCTGACCTTTGGCCTCTTTGGGCCTCCACAATTCTTCCCTTTTTATTAATTTTAATAAAGCCTGTGCTTCTGCAGCAGGACAGATAATCATGCCTGCCTTGGGATGAACACTTCTTCATTTCTTAGTCTTACCTGTCTTCAGAACATGCATTTTAATTCATGCAAGTCCATGTCTTAGGTTCCTGGGGTGGGAGAGGATCAAATCTAGTCCTTGACTGCTGAGCTCAGTAAACAAGGGGTTAAGGGAGGAAGTACTGGGCTCTGCTTTAGAGCCAGGTTTCTGTCAGGAGAGTTCATTGGCCTTTAGCTAAGGGTAAACAAGTAGATAATACATTGTGCTATGCATACTTTGACACTGACTGAAAAATGAAGATGGATGGAAAACACAATAGAAATGCAAAATGTTTTAAATAGAAACATTTTTAAAAATTATGGCATAGATTTTTTAAAATGATAAAGAAGAATGCAACTCAGTAGACATCCTGAGAATATATATTCATCCACACACTCATATACACACACACATACACACAAATGAATAGTTATATAAGTTGGTATGTCCCTATTAATAAATACATCATACACTTTGATCAGAAGATTTACTTCTAATTATCTTCAAGGCGCCAGAAAGAGCTACATAGTTTTTTGTGAAAAAAATCATCAACAATCTTTTGTAGATGTGAACACAGTGAGTTACAGGCACGACCAGCTTAGCAGGGGATACCTATGGGCAAAATAATGACAAAAATATTATGAGTTTAAAAGCTGCTTTCTGATTGGATTTAATGCCAATTCCAAAGGAGGAAACACATTTGTGGCAAGACAAATCTGTCCCAGAATCTTGGTCTGGGAGTATCTAGTTTCAAAGAAGTAAACCTACTACTATTAATTTACTGAATTTATGTAGTATCGAACTACTCTTTAAATTAATATCACAAACCCAGATTAGTTCAGCTTTAGAACCTAATTAGAAAAGTTTGTTTTTGTGGTTGATTGAAGTTAACATAGAAACTCAGAATTTTCTGTCAAAATACGGAGAATAAATATCTGTAGAGTGTTCAGCTAAAATGGGCAACCATGTTCCATGCATCCCTCTCTAAAGGCTTAGTTATTACTGTGGAAGAGGGTACTAGAAAACTGTAATGTCTAGATGTTGGGAAGAAGCAGAGTGAAATATGACTTTTGGATATGGCCAGACTGCTGTACTCTCAAACTCCCAAAAGCTGTGGTTACCTACACAAAACCTGGCCAAGATCAAACCAGTCAGTCTTAGAACATCATACACGCTGGAACTACTGGTGGTCATGCGTCATGAACCCTAACTCCTAACTGGAAATTATTGGTAATTGATTGTTTCTATGGTAGAGTCAGTTTTATTTAAGGTCATGCCTCCTGGTAAGTTGACTAACTGCATTAGCTGGCTCAAAACTATATATATATATATATTGGTATATATATATATATATACCAATCATTCTAGGTCCACTCCCTCCCCTCTTCCCATTCCCTCCACATCCCCTCTCACCCCACCCCAATCCAATATTGAGATTGGGTAAGTTACATTGCTTTCTGGAAGGTCCAAGGCCCTCCCTACTATATCTAGGCTGAGCAAGGTATTCATCCAAAGAGACTAGGTTCCCAAAAAGCCAGTACATGTGGGAATTACACTGCTTGAGTAACCAGGAGTTAGAGACTACCTAGATCGCCCAGGCACCTAGGGTAAAATCAAATAAGAATAGTCATAAAAACAAAAATAAATTAAAAGATTCTATAAAATGACTCCTAACAATATTCTGCCATATCCTGCCATCATCCCTTAGATGATGAGAGACCCACAGCAAATTATTAAGTGGAAAGAGAGAGTCTATATATGAGGGTACCATCAAATCCTTCTCAAGGAGTCCAGCAGAGGAGGGGGCAGAATGATTGGAAGAGCCAGAGGAGGTGGACAATTACATGACAACACGGTCCTCTGAATTAAATGAGCAAGACTTGAAACAACAAGCACTGGGCCTACGTGGATCTGCCCCAGGTCCTCTGTTTATATATTATAACTTTTAACTTAATATTTTTATGTAACTCCTGATGCTGAGAATGTGTGTGCCCACACTTGGGATTTTTTACCTACTTTTGGGTTTCTGACTCCAACTTCGATATGAGAGTTTTTACTTTGTCTTACTGTATTTTGTCATGTTTGGCTGTTATCTTTTAGGAACCTGCCTTTTCTAATGAGAGACACAAATGGTGAAGATTTGAAGGAGAGTGGAGGTGGGAAAGAACTGAGAGGAGTAGAGAAGGAGAAACAATAATCAGGATATATTTAATGAAAAAAGAATCCATTTCAAATAGAGCAAATAAAATAAAAAAACACAACAGAAGCCTCTTTTCTAGCATTCATTTTAAATTAACTTTCTGAATATTATTCCCAGGAAAACATGCCATTCTTAGTCATAAATGTTCTTACTACCTCATTCCTTGGTTGTATTATTATTCCTCAAATGTATACTCCCATTGTCTAACTTGGACTACCTATAAATTGGAGAATAAGGAATGATTTTTAAAAAATGACACCCCTTTTACCTCAGAGAACTCGATTTGTCTTTCTGATTCTTTTCTTAATAGTGTGCTCTGAATCATGCTTCCTTTCCTCTTATTCAAAGACCTTGTCTGTCTTTGTGTGTTGGCAGAGATATATCTTTCTCCAGACAGTTAATTACATTGTTTAACCTTGTGAGATATTGTTTTCTTTTCTCTGAACAGGAATCTGGAGGTTTTAGGGGTTCTTTCTTCTGTTGTATTTCAATGTCATTTTCAAGTTTTCTTATTCAAAGCTTCCCAGTGCTTCAAATGACAAATTCCCTAGTTATTTGCTAGCTTTCTTGTTGCTATGACAAAATAACTGAGAAAAGCAACTTATAAGGAAAGAAGGATTATTTTTGTCCATGGTTCAATATGACCTGGAGACCATCATGGACATTGACAAAGTCATGATACAGAAGCTTAAGAAAGCTGATCATCCCATGTCAGCATTTAGAAAACAAAGAAAGAGTAAGGAATGGTGCTGGATTATGAAAGTCCAAGGTCACTTTGGACTTTCAAGGTAACTTTGCAAGTAACATTATAAAAATTGAATTGGTTGTATTTTTTATACTTAGAAATAAATGCACACAATTAAATTTAAGTATGTAGTAATATGTAATGAGAAGAAAAACAATTATTTGAAAGAGAACCAAAAAGAGTATAAGGGAGGGTTTGAATGAAAGAGAGAGAATGGGGGAAATGATGTGATTATAGTATAATCTGAAATTCTAAAGGAAATAATTTTAAAAGAGAAAATTCAAAATCCTCTCTCAGGGACCATTCTCTCTCACTGGACTCCACTTACTAAAGGGCAAATTCTTACAACATCACCATCAGTCAGGGTTATGAGCCTGTGACTATCTATTGGATACCTAAATGTATTTTGATACCTGTTGAATATTTTGCCATGTGTTTCTTAACAGATTTTCACCATATGTACACATGCCACCTTGGTTATGCCACTGTCTTTGCTGTGCTAAAGAGGAAAACTTAGTCTTCTCTTCTCTATGAACAAGGCCCTTGCTAGGTAATCTAATCTTGAGTGATCAGTACTAAACATAAATTTGTATACCTATATGTATGAACATATATATGAATATATATTTATAACACACAGACACACACACACACACACACACACCTATCCAAGAGGAAGCCATGAATTTGAGAGAAGTTGGACTGTTGGAATGTAGACATAGGAGGAATTCTAAATAAGAAAGCATGAGTTGGAAATGCTGTAAGTAAAAATAGTAATAAAGAATGAAATTGTCAAATACGGCTTAGGATGATTTACCAATCATAATTTAAATACATTTAAGAACCAAATGGATAATGAACTCCATAGAGGAATCTCATTGAGGCCTTTATTATTTTTTATAAAGAAAGGCTTTTTAAAAATAATTTTTTATTTATTTATTTATTATGTATACAATATTCTGTTTGTGTGTATGTCTGCAGGCCAGAAGAGGGCACCAGACCTCATTACAGATAGTTGTGAGCCACCATGTGGTTGCTGGGAATTGAACTCAGGACCTTTGGAAGAGCAGGCAATGCTCTTAACAACTGAGGCATCTCTCCAGCCCCCAAAGTCTTTATTTTTGATGCATGTTCATGGAATTTAGAAGCTTAGTATCATATTACTGTTATTACCTCATCTCTCTTAACTAATCTTTTTACTTATATTCCTATCGGTCCATTGCATCACGTATAAACATATTACATGATTTTCCCTTATAAAAAGATGTAATTGCTACACAACATGATGTAGGTATTTACCAACTTCATTTTTCTATCTGATCATTTTTCTAGTAATTTTTTTCTATATGTTTTGCTGTTTTAACTTCTGTTCTTCCTGTTTTTATTTCTTTGATATAAACACGTTCTGTTTCCAAAGTTCTCTTACAAGTATTCTTATGGAAAATCGTGCTACCATGTATAAAATATAGTTCTTTATCCTTTTTTTCTATTTCCTCATAGCAGAGTTTGACTCATTACCTGATTATCTTTAATCATTGTCCTTGCCTAGTATATCATACATTCAGAGGAAAGTACAGTTCATATTTCCTCTGAATTAATGATCTAATATTTTAATCTACTTTCTGCTGCTATCAGTTCTATCTCACTTCTGTATATTGAAGCACAAAAATATGTTACTGAAATTAAAATATTATATACTTGTAATTATTTTCCAGTCCTCTTGTATTTCCACAATTCACACAGGTCAACTTCAACTTTAATTATAAAGTGCTTAAAATGTGCCAATCACTACCATCTCATTTCCCAATTATTCACAGCTTTTATCTCTATTTCTATAATTCAGATACTATTCTTAGTTATGATGCAGTAGTGTCTGATGCCATGCAGCTTATTCACCTTTTCTAACTCTGTTGGATATTTGATATCTTAAAAAAAAATCATCCCCATAACTGTACTTGAAGTCAGACCCTTCATCATGCCTGTCTAAGAGAGAAAATGGCTATGCTGTGCCTGTAGATACTTAAATTAAGGAAGCAGGAATGGAGAATGACTCCTTTCTCTTTTTGTATTTCTATGACCTTTGGATCCAGTGTGTCAAAGGACACATTTGTTTTTCTCAAAGGTATGCTTTGAAACTTCCCCCGTTATTCCATCACCCATGTCTCACCTGGTCATCATTTTACCATTCTGTAGAAAATCTCTGAATTATTTATCTTAAACTCTTACATAAAATATTGCATGGAGAATATTCAAATAAAAAACATATCCTGATCTCTCTCTCTTTATTTTCCCCTCTATGTGTGTCTTCCTCCCCTCCCCAATATCACTTCCCATATTTTTGCTTTCAATTCCATCTAGGTCAGTGGTGTCTAGAGAATGGTAGTGCTTAAGATAATGACATTTGATATATTCTGTAAATAAAAATCCTCAAAGTTTGTTCAGGGGACAGTTAAAAATTGTTACTTCCATATAGCAACCTTTCAGACTTTCAGTTTGATTGGTTGGGTTCATTGATTTAATTTTAAATGATTTGTTTAAGTCCCTAATCTGGCAATGGATAGTTACTAAATTTGGACTGCAGACTAAATTTCTCATTCTTATGTGTATTCTTTTAAACATCTGTGAGTATGATCAATTTGGTTGGAGTGTAGGATAAGAGGCTGAAACATTCATCTAAAAAAAAGTACTTGTATGTGTAGTTACAATATTAAGAAGTGGATAGAAGAAGATAAAGAGGTGTGAAGAATTTGAAAGGCTTGAGTAATTTCACAAGCGATACATCTCTAACTGATGCCACATGTTTTACCAAACCGTATGTAATAGATTAAAGAACAAACAGGAAAAAGGAGAAATACACTGAATATTACATTACAATGCCCCCCCCCCCAAAAAATTCTGTATATTTTGCTTTAAGAACATTCTTTGAAAATAAAAGCAGTTTTTAGAATGAACGTTGTAATTATTAGTGGTGTTTATTTTAGGGTGCATTTGCTTTGTACATGTTAAGAACATTGTAAACACATTGTAAGGCATTTACACATGAATGCACAGATCCTTCAGTGAAAAAGGATTGTAGATTCCATAAATTCTAATACTGCTTTGCTGCTTCCTGTGGTTCAACAGGGAATTTTCCCAGTATTTCTCAGTTCTTTAACAGAAATAAAATCGAATTCACTTTAAGCATTGAGACACTTTTGTTCTATGATTCTTTTATTTATATTTTAATCACATCTATTCTTGTCAGTGGGTCAAGTACCTGTAACCATGGTTTTATACCTAATACTGGCTAATGTGGGAAGTGGGAGGCAGCCCTCTAAACTAGACTATAATGATGGATATCTTCTATTTGTCATACCTTTCCAAATAGTCTCATATGGATAATTTACCTTGTTGCTTTACATTCAAATTATATTATTTTAGATTAATGGACTACTTAGGGTATGCAGCAAGGTACGTTGATACATTTATCATATTGTTTCAAATGCATGATAATCACACATTTATTGTAAGAAAAATTAAATCTAAACTAAGCAGTTACTACTATTGATGCTAGTCCTATAGTGTGGAACAGTTTTTGAATATATTGATTCTATGCAATCATATTTTGTGTCCCTTTTCTTCCAGGTAGGCTTCCCCTGGGAGCTTTCTTTTACCAATCTGTGAAAGGCAGATGTGATTAAACACCGCTTCTAAACCACTTCTGCGTGAGTCACAGTCTATCCTTTGTCATCTACTTTCATTTTCACTCTGATCTAACCGAGTCTGTCCATTCTCTGCCAGGTAGAGCACATACAGGTACTCTTTCCATTACTACAAAAGGGAGTTGAACACTGCCATAAATCTGGAAGTCAGCAGAGAAATTGAATCTCTTCCAAGGTGAGGCATTACATGAAATTGCATTAGCTGACCACTGGAATGCAGCCTTGACAGTTTGGAACAGTGGCTCAGCTAAATTTGGCCTGAATGCCCACCCCAAAGAAACTATGAGACGAAAAAGTTTTTTGTATAAAAATGTTTTTTTTTTGAGAAAATATTGGGCATATAAATTGCTCAGATAGAAACCTAGAACAATTTTACTTCACGACTTCTCTTCAGATCACAGGCAGCATTGTGTTTCGTCTACTCAAAATGGCAGATGCACTTCAGTCTGTACATTATTGCCTCCAGTGACATGGATGCTTCATTATTGATCCTTTAAATTCTCAAATTATTTTAATAATGACATGATAGGTGTATGATTTTTAGAGGGTTCTGGTCTTAGCCCAAGAGCACTAGACCTGATTAACATGATTTGAATTCTAGTTTATGAATATTAAAATAAACACACTAATGGATTTTCATGAAAAGTTTTTATTTAAATAGTGAGATAGAATACCAACACTTTAAATACTTTGTTTATAGCTATATTTGCCTAAATATTTATGACTATGAACATGGTTGAATTTTTATTGTTTTGTAATATATCTTAGAAATTTTACAATCGTGTCATCTAGAAAGTTGATCTTACACACCACAATTTTATACTTTTATTAAACTTTTTTATTACATAAATTTCTTTATATATTTAACATTTAAAAATTGTTTTATTTCCTTGATATTTCTAAATGTATTTTCTTATGTGATCAGTAATAAAATTAGGATATGATAAGCATCGGTAATATAGCATTTCTCATTTCCATTCCATTTCCATACAGTAAAGTATCTTAAATTTTTTTGAGAAATAAAGATATCCAGTGGTTATTTATATGTATGTCTTCCATTTCTTGGGTCAATTAAACTAGATTACTATCACTTTTACAAGCACACTCTTATCTTTGAGATAATAGCACTGTTAGTGACTATTGTTTTTGGCACCTTAAATTATTTTTGTAATGAGAATTTATAAAACTTTGTAAGGATTAATGTAACAGAAATTAGTGTGACTAAGATAATCTTTGTAATATATGTCTTTTCAGCATAGAAGATGTCTTTAACTAATAGCATTTTGCGGCGCGCATCCTGACCAGCAGGAATGAACGCCACTAAAAACGAGAATTCCTTCCCTGGTCACGTCTTTATTCGGAGCATTCCCTTGAGGAAAATTGGGGGAAGGGAAGATAGAGCAGGGACGAGAGAAAGCTTAGAGAGAGGAAGTAGAGTCCAGAGGCAGCTGCTTTTAAACGGTGGAGAGGCTTGAACGCTGTCCTGATTGGTTAATGCCATTCTGCTGGTCTGAGCATGTGCAAGCAAGGGTGCAGGCAAGGGTGCTCAGCCCCACACGGCCAAGCCAGGTATACCTCCAAACTGCAGGACCACCTGTGCCTCCAGGTGGCTCCCTACAGCATTTAGCATAATATCAAACTTTGTTCTCTTTTCTCTTAAGATGTCCATCATACTAACTGACCTGTCACAACTTAGGACCAGGGAAGGAGTCAATTGTAAATGTATATTATTCCACAGAATTACAAGTACCAAAGGAGACAGCCACGTCATGGTAGCAGATCAATCTGAATTATTCCTTGGCTGAGCTTTTCCATTGTGTCTAGTAATCATTTAGGAAAAGGTATCAGAATCAGGACAGTTTACCTGCAAAAGATTGTAAGAGCTGATGGAATATGACTGTATATGAAGACTATGACCCACCTCACTGGATCCCCTCAGGCTCAGAAAGGTCAATATACATCATTAATTCACACATTGATCCATACGATTCACGTTTTTACTTAACTATGTAGAATTTGAATTCTACAAATTCTAAAAATGGAAACAATCCTAATTAAGCAATAGAAACCATGGTAAAAACACTTGGGTTGAGGCATAGAGATGAATAGTGAGATAAATGCCTTTTGTGAAAAGAGAATTCATTCAATAAAAAACCCTCTACTTAAGTGATTAAAGAGAAAATTCCAGCAATTATTCTCAAAGTGAATATATAGATAAACTACTTCTAACTTAAGGAGCCACATTCACTTCTTTGCTTCTTTTGTAACATACTCTTGACATGGCATTTTCTCATTTAAGGGAATACTGATTTCTCTTAGATGAACTCTCAAAGACAATACAACTGCAATGAACTTTTGTTTCTGTGACCTATGGAATCATAAACTATTGGAAGAAATATAGGAAAATATTTTTGGTTATGTGATAAAACCATCTGGATTGGTCCTTATTATTGGATAAATGAAAGTAGGCTAATATAAACACATCTAATTTTTTTAAAGAAAGTACTCAGGTCTATTGAAACTCATGTTAATTAACTTTTAGCATTACACATTTTCTTCAGATGCTTTTTCCTGGTCCTTAGTAAAATAATGATGAGAATAAATAGCTATCTACCCAAGGGGAACTTAAAACAATAATTACCTACATGATTTAAAAACGGAAAAGGGCTGAGGGCTGAGTATTTTTGCAGTAGCCAGCTAGCGTCTTTGGTGAAATTGTTGATATTGGCTATACATTTTTAAATTCTATAGCATTCCCAAAACTGTGGCTATGTTCAGATTTTTTATTTTTAACATGGATTCCAATTCACAAGTAACCTGTACCTCAGTGGGGCTTATTTGTTGATGTTGGACACTCATGCTCTTCTAGGTTATTTTCCTAGTTTACACATTTATAATTTCTAGTCCATTCAGCTTCTCTTATTTCTGATCTCTGCCATCTGGATAATACACACCACATAATATACTCTTTAATGTACAGTGGGAAAGGTAACTAGGTAGAAAATGAGAATGAATTAGAGTGCTGTTTTCTTTGTTTTCCTTCTTCCGGATGTAATATCCCTGGTCTCCTTTATGTCTAATGACTGAAGACTTTGTCTAGTTATCTAGTAATTCATTAGACACAGATTATTGAAATAATGATGAATCTACAAAAGCAGCAAAATATGTCAGCATTTGCTTTCCTCTGTGACATGATAAGATCTTGTCCTTAATTAAACATCCACAAGTTTGTAAAAACAATACCTATTTCTTTCTACCCTTTTGGCTTAATGTCATCAATTGTGTCTTACTGACCTTCACTATTTATTTGCTTAAGGAATTAATTAAGGATATTACTAAGCTACACAGTGAAAAATAATGAAGCCTCACACCAGAGAAGCAAGCCGGGGCTTTGATAAACCAATGAAAACAAGATATGCAATTCAAAGTTATAATGTATTTTGCCTGTGACCCATGGTAACTGTTTTTTGGGACAGTGGTGTACCAATATGTTAAGGGCCCCAAATAAACAGAGAAATTACTATTTTTAGACTAACAGCCTAGAAAGTTTAAAATTTTACTTCTTTTTTTTTTTAACATGGGCTTTTTGTTCTTTTTTTCTTGTTTATTTATTTATTTATTAAAAATTTCCACCTCCTCCCCGCCTCCCTTTTCCCTCCCCCTCCCCACCTCTCCCTCTGTCCCTCTTTAGTCCTAAGAGCAGTCAGGGTTCACTGCCCCATTGGAAGTCCAAGGTCCTCCCCTCTCCATCCAGGTCAAACCAGGTGAACATCCAAACAAACCAGGCTCCCACAAAGTCAGTCCATGCAGTAGAATCAAAACCCAAATTTTACTTCTTGATTTAGTTTGTAAAAATAACTCACAAAAACTGTTTGTAAAAAATGATGTTACTTTTGATGAAGTGTATTTATCATAACATAACATTTAAGTTGATTTAATTGCTAGCTGACTCTGGGAATCTTTAAAAAATTCTTTAATTTTTAGAGACCTTAATAAAAAATTCATATGCTTAGTCTTAAGAAAATGGAATTTATTCAGATTCTCTCATTTTAATGAACGAAAGTAATGACTGGCCCTAAGTAGCCCAGATGAAAATTTTCCATTCTTATGCTCCTTGAATTGGTCTACCATGGCTGACAGTTCTATCTGTATATGAATACAATTTTTAAGGTAAAAGTTTAACCCTAAATCTTCTAGGAATCTCACTTTAGTACTGCCTCCTTTAACTTCTGGGAACAATCATACTTTTGACCATCATTAAGGAAATCATTGGTAATTTTTTCTCTAGTTAACTTTTTAAATCCATAATAATACTTTGTTTTGGTGCTTTTGAGCAAACCTTTACAGTGCTTTTCTAAGAAATGTCAGACTGTTAAAGTTTTATTTTGGCTACATTTGTAATAAATATCTCCTATTAAGAAAATAACTGAAGAGAAGAAAAAAATAGAGCTCAGGAATCTCAGAGAGAGGAAAATTGGATAATCAAGGACTTAGTTCTGTCACCTATTATAAATTTAGTTGCCACAACGGGGTCAATGTTAAAGACACTGAAGCCATTGAACTTTAACACATATGTTTTCAAGTTCTGATGCAAATTTAAAGGTGAGGCGTTCAATTTAAACAAAAGGAAAAGAAGGGATGTTTTAAATTTGTCACATTTCAAACCTGATCTTTGGACTGAATTTGCCATCACTCTCCTTTATCTTCTTTTACATGGTCTTGTTTCCATATTTATATAAAATAACAGATCTTTGAACTTGAAAGTATCTATAAATGCAAAGTTACAGACTGCACATGTTCTCACTCAGTTTGTTTCTCAAAAGCGGAGCTTTCTGGGCCTATTCTTCATAGACTGCAATGGGGTTGACCAGGAATGTTACCAAGACCCTGAGCTTTTAGAATAATGATTCAGTTTTGTTGCGTTCTTTATGAGTGAACTAAACCTAAAACTAGCAAATACATCTATGAGTTTACAAAGTTTAAGAAGTTCAATGACAGCAATTTGTCATATAATCTTACCTACCTTGATCGTCTGCTAAAAACACTTATTACAAGGCATCATGGACTTTTGAAATGAATGTATTCAACCTTACCTATCTGCAATTCATTCTCCACAATGTCAAAACCAACCCTTCCATGAACATAAATCTGAACATGTCAACCACCACAATGGCTTCCTCTTCACCTCTGGATAGCGCTAGGAAATGTCAGCTTAATTTGCGTGGTCTTATTTGCCCTATGTCTATTTTCAACTACAATATCATGCAATTTAGTGCACTCTATGAATTGGTTACCGGGAACTCCTTTGCACCATTAAATAACTTACAAGTGTAATTATGATTGTGCTTCAAAATATAAAATTAATATTCTTTTAAATTAACTGTTAACCTAAGGCCAAATTAATTTTCATTTGCCATTATTTTTCTTTATTCCACTTAATCTCATTTTCAGTTTATTTTAATTTCAACTCTGTTCCTTTTGTTATGTTAAGAGGTATTCTATTTTTTATTGTATTTTAATACTCATGGTCTCAAATGAATAGAAGTAATTTTGAAACAATTATTATAAAATGGGATTTAGAATTTTGACAAAAATCTTAAAATAAAACAATCTATGATATCAGGTTCTTTTATTGTGTTAGTGTCTTACAATCTTAAAAAAGTTTCCTAGTTTATTTGTACCATTTTATAATAATAATATCTGTCCTTGAAAAGCATTCATCAGCATGTTTTGATCATTTATATTTAGCTAGATTTTTTGAGGATATATTAGTTGGTAAAGAATAGCAGGCATATTTTGTTTATGTTTATCAGTCAGAAAAGAAAAGATTGTGTGATATTTTGAGAGGTTCATAAATATGTTCCACTATATAATAGAGTTTACACAGTTTTTCTCACTGCATTCCTATAGTCACACCTAGAAAACAGCTGCAGTTTATTGTGTAAACACATTAAAGGTGATGTCACATAGTAACACTCATACAGATAATTTCTATGCTGTTAGTTACTATTCTAGCTTTTCCCTTTGAGAGGTGAGAAAACTGAGATACACCTTTTCAGACCAGTACACAATCTCACATTATCACGTCCCATTTCCAGTGTTCTTTTTATGTATTTCCTTCCCAGAAATGAAAAGAAACAAACTTGACCTTTTATTTTGTCTTTAGGAGCAGAAATTTGTATTTTTTTCTCTCTCTGGATAGTTATTTTCTCAGTGGTACAATCAGTACATGACCCTCATCACATTCGAGAGCAAAGTGTGAGGACGGTGCCCCAGTTTTGTTTGTGTGACACAGCTAAGAGCTCCATGGGTACAGGTCATTTACACCTGTCTCTATGGAAACAATTGTCTCCTATGCATGAGATTTAAGCCCTGGTACTCTGAAGATTTGGGGATATTTTCACAAATATTTGCCAAGTTCTTCTAAGAACAAAATCAATGTAAACTTGCATTGCTGAAAGAGATATAGATGGGCACAACCTTGCTGACAATACTGGATTACAACAAACATTCCATTGTTATGAGAAAAAGAGGGAAGACTAAACCTTTATCTTGAGTCCAAATGAATATTTTTATCCTTTTATTTGATTAATTCAATTTTAAATATATGTGATAAATAAAAATGGAAATGTTGTGTTGGGGATTTAACATTATTTCAAATAAAGTGAGCCCAATGAAGATCCTGAAACCTCCATACAGAATATTCTAGTACATTACCTGGATAATTGTGTTTACACTAATTTCACTTACTGAAGAGTGAACAGACAATTCATGGAGGAGAAAATGCTTGCAAATCGTATATCTGACAAGGGAATATTATTCAGAATACATAAAAACACAAGTAAGCAATACGGGTTTTTAATTAATTAATTAATTATTTTAAAATTTCCACCTCCTCCCATCCTCCCATTTCCCTCCTACTTTTCCCCCTCCCCCTCGCTCTCCAGTTCTAAGAGAAGTCAGGGTGCCCTGCCTTGTGGGAAGTCAAAGGTCCCCCCCTCCATCCTAGGAAGGTGTGCATCCAAACAGACTAGGCTCCCCAAAAGCCAGTCCAATGCAGAAGAATCAAAATCCAGTTTCATTATCATTGGCTTCTCAGTCCGCCCTTATTGTCAGCCACATTCAGAGAGTTCGGTTTGATCACATGCTCATTCAGAACCAGTCCAGTTGGCCTCGGTGAGCTCCCACTAAATCAGTAACACCATCTCCGTGGGTGGACTTACCCCTCGCGATCCTGCCTTCCTTTCTTATATTCTCCCTCCTTCTGCTCTTCATCTGGGCTTTAGGATCTCAGTTCAGTGCTCCAATGTGGGTCTCTGTCTCTATCTCCATCCATCGTCAGATGAAGGTTCTATGGTGATATGCAAGATATTCATCAGTGTGTCTATGGGAGAAGGCCAGTGCAGGCACCCTCTCCTCTGCTGCCCACCCGGAACTAGTTGGGGAAATCCCCTTAGACACCTAGGAACCCCTCTAGAGCCAAGACTCTAGTCAACCATTAAATAACTCCCTTAGTTAAGATATCTTCTTCCCTGCTCGCATATCCACACTTCTCCATCTCAATTATCCCCAAGTTCTCCCCAATCTCCCCATTCTCTCACCCCATCTCCCCTTCCCCAAAACCCACCTCACCCTCCCTGCTCCCAACTTTTGCCCGGCGATCCTGTCTACTTCCAATATCCAGGAGGATAACTATATGTGTTTCTTTGGGTTCACCTTCTTATCTAGCTTCTCTAGGATCATGAACTATAGGCTCAATGTCCTTTGTTTATGGCTAGAATCCACTTATGAGTGAGTACACACCATATTCATCTGTTGGGGTCTAGGTTATCTTACTCAGTAATGTGTTTTCTATTTCCATCCATTTGCATGCAAAATTCAAGATGCCATTGTTTTTTACCGCTGAGTAGAACTCTAATGTGTACATGTTCCACACCTTCTTTATCCATTCTTCCATTGAGGGGTATCTAGGTTGTTTCCAGGTTCTGGCTATTACAAATAGTGCTGCTATGAACATAGTTGAACAAATGCTTTTGTAGTATGATTGGGCATCTCTTGTGTATATTGCCAAGAGTGGAACTGCTGGATCCTGAGGGAGGTTGACTTCCAGTTTCCTGAGAAACCGCCACACTGATTTCCAAAGTGGTTGCACAAGTTTGCTTCCCAACAACAATGGATGAGTGTTCCACTAACTCTGCAACCTCTCCAGCATAGGCTATCACTGGTGTTTTTGATTTTAGCTATTCTGACAGGTGTAAGATGGTATCTCAAGGTGGTTTTGATTTACTTTTCCCTGATTGCTAAGAAGGTTGAGCATGACCTTAAATGTCTTTTGGCCATTTGAACTTCTTCTGTTGAGAATTCTCTGTTCAGATCAGTATCCCATTTTTTTCATTGTTGTGTGGTTTATTTTTTTTCTCAAAGTTTATTAAAATACAAAAGTCTCCATTTCCGCCTCTCCTCCCAACCTCCTCCCACTCCCCCCACTCCCTCCCCTCCTCCCTCTCCATCCCCAAGAGCAGTCAGGGTCTCCCACTCTGTGGGTAGTTCAAGCTCCTCCCCCCTCCCTCCAGGTCGAGGAAGGTGAGCATCCAAACAGACTGGATCCCAGAAATCCAGTATATGCAGAGAAAACAAGTCCCAGTGTCATTGTCAATGGCTTTTCAGAAAGACTCGGGGCCAGCCCCCATTTTTTAAGTGGGTTAATAATGCAACCTCTGAGCTCAAACATGGCCCTTTTAACTACATCATGAATTACCCTGGTACTTGGTACTACACATCTGAAATAATTTTGTAGTTCTCATATTATTAATTTAAAATGATTAAGTAAGGTAAATATGATAATTAGCCAATTCTTCATTGGTAAGTCCTATAAAACAAATGACTATCTAGCCAGATTGATCTATAATAACAGAGATGACACATTTTATTTAATCCTTTCCTTCATTAAATAGTAGATAACTTTACAGGTTTTACCTATAGTCATTGTGAGGCAAACATGTGTATATTGTGAACGGCTTCATCAAAATGAATTTCTCATTTTCCATGCCAGCCAGCTGAAAACCCTTTATAATTCTTCATTATTTTCTTTCCCGGTAAATGGCCTCTGGGAAGTGGATTTCTGTTTGTCTTTGTTTAATATACTGAGATTTTCATTCTTTTGTATCTGAAAATGATAATTTTCATCATGGTCTTTTTCTATAGTAGTTTTGGAGAAAATTTTGAGAAGGAATTTGTGCATCTTTTCCATTTCTATGTAGTCACACTGTCTGCCAGACAAGGGCATCTCGTTGTTACAATAATACATGACTTTATTCAGTTCCCACATAGGGGATCTTAGTAGCTTCAGCAATTCCAAATATGTTCATAGATGAAAGAGTAGACAACCTCACTCAAGTTAGATTTCAAAACAAAGCTTGTAATTTTAAATGACCCTCTTGTACTTGAAATATTATGAAATTTGTTTTTCAATCACGTGAATCTTTGTTTAGTTAATTTTAAATATAAGCCTAAGTTTGATTTTCTACATCTTTCAAGAAAATAATTATTCTGATACAAACACTGTGATGTCCCTTCAATTCAAAGAAAGAAAACAGGACTCCAGTGCTGATAAAACTAAATATTTGTTTTTGCTGATATTAGTGAGAAAATCATTTGTTATCCCAGAAGACTTGATAGAAATATATATCTCTCCTAATATAAAAAGTGAATTCTTATGTTTAGCTTTCACTGGTTTTTCTCTGGAGTAATAAAAAGGGAAAGTTAATTTTCATCATCTCCATTGGCTCTGTGGCTCAACATTGCCTGCTTTATTTAGACAATTTGGAATTACATGTCCAGAAAATTTAGGTAACATACCTTTAATAACATGATAGACGAAGAATCTGAATGTCTATTTATCTTCCTTCTTTGCTTAAAAGCACCTTCAATTAAAAACATAACCCGAAGTTCGTAGAATGAGTCATACAAGCTATAATTTTATCATTTCTGTTAAAATAGAATAGTTTTTAATAATAACCTGCTGACATTTAAATTTATTTGCTCTCCTTGGCTAAGTTCTTCAGAGGAGAACCTTAAGTCTTGTTCCCAGTTGGTTGGTGACTGACCTAGGCTGCTTTCTGCTTATTCTGCTGTCTCTCTCCACAAACAGCCTTCAGAAATCCTTTATTTCAACAGTTCACAAAACATCTCCCTCTTTATCTCTTGAGGGAAATCTGGCTCATGTTCTCTGCCTTGGTCCTCTGTGAATCAGTGCCTGGCCTTGCCACATACAGTAAGGCTTTTTAGGAAGCAGCCCATTTTCAAAGAAAAAAAGAGTTACAATACATTTGATGGATTTAAACTGTAGTTTGCCAAGTGGTAAATTTTAATTGTTTTTATGCAAGAGATACAGTTGCCCAGTTTATCTCTAAACACTGCCATCATGGTGGTTACAATAAATTCTCTCTCTCTCTCTTTTTCTCTATTGAAAATAAGTTTTCATACAATATATCCTGATTATGGTATCCTCTAACCCAGCTCCTCTTAGATCCTCCCAATATCCCCTTCCATCCAAATCTACATTCTTTCAGCCTCTCTTAGAAAACAAATAGCATCTAAAGAATAATAATAACATAAATTAAGTTGAAATAAAAACAAACTGGAATAGGACAAAACAAATAAGCAAACAGAAGACAAAGAGCCAAAGAAAAAGCAAATAAACATGTATTAGGCAAACATTGTATACTATCAAAAGCCACTCTTCTGAATTGTTTGAGAGGATGCCATTAATGAATCTTGGACATTAACTAGAAGTCAGAGTTAAACTTCTCCTCTTCCTGATTTTATTTTTATTTTTTAACTTCAATGTATCTGTGTCCAGTTTGCTTCTGGGCTTGTGACAAGGCCTCCTCCAATCCCTTCAGACAGCATGAAAACAAATAGGAAGAACAAGTTTCTGCCAGGGACTATGGTACACACTCATTTCTTAGGTCTTTGTGATTGCGAAGTTAGTAACACGGTTTTGAAAACATACAAAGAAGTATTAAAATAATACCTACTCTATAATGAAGTAAGTGAAAACAGTCCTAAGAGCCATACACTGGGAATGAAAGGTTGCATCAGATGATACCATGTGTTCACTGGTTCAAATGTTAACAGCCTCAAGAAAATTAGGGTTCTAGTTGAGTTTTTAACCTTTTCCTTGGATAATTGAAATTATCTGATATTTCTGTTCTTATGAAACAATATTAAACTCTAGAATAAATGCATAGTAAGCATTTCAGAAAGTCACAATGTCCTGGATCAATGATGGTTGTGATGTGATGGTTGTGATGTGTCAAAACTGAAATCTAAAGCACTAGGCTGAGTTAAGAAAGAAAGTTAGAGATAGAGACAGAGACCCACATTGGAGCACTGAACTGAGCTCTCAAGGTTCAAATGAGGAGCAGAAGGAGGGAGAACATGAGCAAGGAAGTCAGGACCAGGAGGGGTGCATCCACCCACTGTGACGGTGGGACTGATCTAATGGGAGCTCATCAAGGCCAGCTGGACTAGGAGTGATGGAGCATATGATCAAACTGGACACTCTGAATGTGGCTGTCAATGAGGGCTGACTGAGAAGCCAAGGACAATGACACTGGGTTTTGATTCTATTGCATGGACTGACTTTGTGGGATTCTGGTTTGTTTGGATGCTCACCTTTATAGACCTGGATGGAGAGGGGAGGACCTTGGACTTTCCATGGGGCAGGGAACCCTGACTGCTCTTAGGACTAGAGAGGGAAGGGGAGGTGGGGAGAGGGAGGGAAAAGGGAGGCAGGGCGGAGGTGTAAATTTTTAATAAATAGAAGCAATTTTTAAATGCAAGAAAAAATACAGTTCAGAATGAAAAAAAAGAAAGAAAGAAATATTATAATGATGACTCATTGGATGAGAATGCTTGCTGCTCATTCTGAAGACTGGAATTGGACACCACATGATTTTCCATCCTTATTTGTTATAGAATTTCTGATACCTTCTTCTAGTCTCTATGGAAAATAAAATGAATGCACATATCACACAAATACAACATACACATACTGATACATAAGTTAAATGAATATCATTTTCAAGAATAATACATATTGAAATCTGGCTTAATTTATTTTTTCCTTTTATTGAAAACTGATTTTTTTTTCCTCTCACATAGTATATACTGGTTATGGCTTTTTCCCTCTATATTCTTGCCTACCTTCCCTACCACTAATCCAGATCCTTCTCTTCTCTCTCTCTCCTTGGAAAATCAACAGGGTTTCTTGTGATAATAATAAAATAACATAAAATGTTTTAGGATAAAACAAAAATTAACACATCAGAGCTGGATGAAATAAACAAAGAGAAGAAAAAGAACCCAAGAGGAAGAAACACAGAAAAGGGAGATCCACTTGTTTGCACAGTCATGAATTCCATTAAAAGCACTAAACTAAAATCCATAATATATATGCAAAGGAATTAAGTAAAAGTAGAAAAAATATTATATTATCTAAATATAACAATTTATAATATATTAATATAATTCCGTGTGGGCTTCGGGCCGTGGTAGGGTCCCGGCGAGGAAGAGCTTGGGCGTTCCCCGACCCCATAGACGCCCAGGTCGCCCTGCAGTGCTGGCTACCCCCTCCCGCCTGCCATCCTGGCTCCCATCCAGCAGGGGCCCTGACTTCTAGCAGAGGACCATCGGTGGGGTGAGTTTCCTTCGGGCCATGGCAGGGTCCCGGTGAGGAGGAGCTTGGGTGTTCCCCGACCCCATAGACGCCCAGGTCGCCCTGCAGTGCTGACTACCCCCTCCCGCCTGCCATCCTAGCTCCCATCCAGGTACGAATTCCTATATTTCTCCCATCCCCCTGGGGCCATAAAATTTTCCCCAGCTCAGCTGCCTTGCAAGCTGAGCCTGCATTGTAAGCGCATCCAGGAAAGAGGGAGTGCCTGTGCTTCAATAGCCTGCCTGAGGAAAGGTGGGCATTCTGTCAGTGAAGTCCCTGCCCAAGAAGGGAACCTGACCCGGTAACAGAAGTTCCAATAGAGGACATTTGAAGTAAGAGATGGGCAGACGCCAAGGCAAGACCTCATCCAACAATCTGAAAAACAACATGAAAACACCAGATCCCAAGGACCCTACAACAGAAGGGCTTGAACACCTTAACCCAGAAGAAGTGGAAAAAAGTGCCATTATGAAAGCAATAGAGTCCCTTAAACAGGATATGAATAACTCCCTTAAAGAATTGGATGAGAAATATAACAAAAAGTTTGAAGAAATGAGTATAGAAATTGATGAGAAATATAACAAAAAGTTTGAAGAAATAAGTAAATCCGTGAATGAGACCCTGAGAAACCAAGAAAAAACAATCAAACAAGTAAAGGAAACAGTACAAGAATTGAAAATTGAAATGGAGGCAATGAAGAAAACACAAACGGAGAACCGGCTGGATATGGAAAACCTAGGTAAACGAACGGAGACTACAGAATCAAGCATAACCAATAGAATACAAGAGATAGAAGAACGAATCTCGGAATCTGAAGATACCATAGAGAAAATAAATGCTCTGGTCAAAGAAAACGGCAAATCCAACAAATTCTCTTCACAAAACATTCAGGAAATCTGGGACACAATAAAAAAACCAAATCTAAGAATAATAGGGATTGAAGAAGGAGAAGAACTGCAGATCAAAGGCCCAGAAAATATATTCAACAAAATTATAGAAGAAAACTTTCCCAACCTAAAGAACGATATTCCCATGAAGGTTCAAGAAGCATACAGAACACCGAATAGACTGGATCAGAAAAAAACATCCCCTCGCCATATAATAATCAAAACACAAAACATACATATTAAAGAAAAAATTTTAAGAGCTGCAAAGGAAAAAGGTCAAGTAACTTATAAAGGTAAACCTATCAGGCTTCTCAAAAATTGACCACATATTCGGTAACAAAGCAAACTTCCACAGAAAAAAAAATATTAGTAACTACCTGTGTCTTGTCAGATCACCATGGACTAAAATTAGAATTCAACAACAATGCTCCCCCCAGGAAGCCAACAAACTCATGGAAACTGAACAGTCAACTACTAAATCACCCCTGGGTCAAGGAAGAAATAAAGAAAGAAATTAAACTCTTCCTTGAATTTAATGAAAACAAAGACACAACATACTCAAACCTATGGGACACTATGAAAGCAGTGCTAAGAGGAAAGTTCATAGCACTAAATGCCCAATTAAAGAAAGCAGAGAAAGCACACATTGGAGACTTAACAGCACACTTGAAAGATCTAGAAAAAAAAGAAGCTGATTCACCCAGGAGGTCTAGAAGCCTGGAAATAATCAAACTGAGGGCTGAAATCAACAAAATAGAAACACAGAAAACAATCCAAAGAATCAATGAATCAAAAAGCTGGTTCTTGGAGAAAATCAACAAGATTGACAAACCCCTATCCAAATTAATCAAACGGCAGAGAGAGAACATGCAAATTAATAAGATCAGAAATGAAAAGGGGGACATAACCACAGACACAGAGGAAATTCAGAGAATCATTAGATCTTACTATGAAAGTTTATATGCCACAAAGTTGGAAAATGTAAAAGAAATGGACATTTTTTTAGATAAGTACCATATACCAAAGTTTAACCAAGAACAGGTGAACAATCTAAATAGACCTGTTAGTCGCGAAGAATTAGAAGCAGTTATCAAAAATCTCCCTACCAAAAAATGCCCAGGACCAGATGGTTTCAATGCAGAATTCTACCAGAACTTCCAGGAAGAGCTAATACCTATACTCCTTAACGTATTCCACAATATAGAAACAGAAGAGTCATTGCCTAACTCCTTTTATGAAGCTACAGTCACCCTAATACCAAAACCACACAAAGACACAACCAAGAAAGAGAATTACAGACCAATCTCACTCATGAACATCAATGTGAAAATTCTCAATAAAATACTGGCAAACCGAATCCAAGAGCACATTAGAAAAATTATCCATTATGATCAAGTCGGCTTCATTCCAGAGATGCAGGGCTGGTTCAACATACGCAAATCTATCAATGTAATCCATCATATAAATAAACTGAAAGAAAAAAACCATATGATCATCTCACTAGATGCTGAAAAAGCATTTGACAAAATTCAACACCCATTTATGATAAAGGTGTTGGAGAGACTGGGGATACAAGGATCATACCTAAATATAATAAAAGCAATATACACCAAGCCGACAGCTAACATCAAACTGAATGGAGAGAAACTCAAAGCCTTTCCACTAAAATCAGGAATGCGACAAGGCTGTCCACTCTCTCCATACCTCTTCAATATAGTGCTTGAAGTTCTAGCAATAGCAATAAGACAACATAAGGAGATCAAGGGGATTCGTATTGGAAAGGATGAAGTTAAACTTTCGTTATTTGCTGACGATATGATAGTTTACATAAGTGACCCCAAAAACTCTACCAAAGAACTCCTACAGCTGATAAACACCTTTAGTAACGTGGCAGGATACAAGATCAACTCCAAAAAATCAGTGGCCCTCCTATACACAAAGGATAAAGAAGCAGAGAGGGAAATCAGAGAAGCATCACCTTTCATGATAGCCACAAATAGCATAAAATATCTTGGGGTTATTCTAACCAAGGAAGTGAAAGACCTATTTGACAAGAACTTTAAGTCTTTGAAGAAAGAAATTGAGGAGGATACCAGAAAATGGAAAGACCTCCCCTGCTCTTGGATTGGGAGAATCAACATAGTAAAAATGGCAATTCTACCAAAAGCAATCTATAGATTCAATGCAATCCCCATCAAAATCCCATCAAACTTCTTCACAGACCTTGAGAGAACAATAATCAAGTTTATATGGCAAAACAAAAAATCCAGGATAGCCAAAACAATCTTATACAATAAAAGAACTTCTGGAGGCCTTACCATCCCTGATTTCAAACTCTATTATAGAGTTACAGTATTGAAAACAGCTTGGTATTGGCATAAGAACAGAGAAGTCGACCTATGGAATCGAATAGAAGACCCAGATATTAACCCACAAACTTATGAACACCTAATTTTCGACAAGGGAGCTAAAGGTATACAATGGAAGAAGGAAAGCATCTTTAACAAATGGTGCTGGCATAACTGGATGTCAACCTGTAAAAAAATGAAAGTAGATCCATATCTATCACCATGCACAAAAATCAAGTCCAAATGGATTAAAGACATCAACATTAATCCGTCCACTTTGAACCTGATAGAAGAGAAAGTGGGAAGTAGTCTACAAGATATAGGCACAGGAGGCCTCTTCCTAAGTAGGACCCCAGCAGCACAGACAATAAGAGAAACAATGAATAAATGGGATCTACTGAAACTGAGAAGCTTCTGTAAAGCAAAGGACACTGTCAGTAGGACAAAAAGGCTGCCTTCTGACTGGGAGAAGATCTTCACCAACCCCTCATCAGACAAAGGTCTGATCTCCAAAATATACAAAGAACTCAAGAAACTAGGCACTAAAACTCTAATTAACCCAATTAAAAAATGGGGTACTGAACTGAACAGAGAATTCACAACAGATGAACTTCGAATGGCCAGAAGACACTTAAGGTCATGCTCAACCTCCTTAGCGATCAGGGAAATGCAAATCAAAACCACTTTGAGATACCATCTTACACCTGTCAGAATAGCTAAAGTCAAAAACACCAACGATAGCCTATGCTGGAGAGGATGTGGGGTGAGGGGAACACTCATCCATTGTTGGTGGGAATGCAAACTCGTGCAGCCACTGTGGAAATCAGTGTGGCGGTTTCTCAGGAAACTGGGAGTCAACCTCCCTCAGGACCCAACAATTCCACTCTTGGGAATATACCCTAAAGATTCCCTAACATACTACAAAAGCATTTGTTCAACTATGTTCATAGCAGCACTATTTGTAATAGCCAGAACCTGGAAACAGCCTAGGTGCCCCTCAATAGAAGAATGGTTAATAAAGGTGTGGAATATATACACATTAGAGTTTTACTCAGCGGTAAAAAACAATGACATCTTGAATTTTGCATGCAAATGAATGGAAATAGAAAACGCTTTACTGAGTGAGGTAAGCCAGACCCAAAAAGAGGAACACGGTATGTATTCACTCATAAGTGGATTCTAACCATAATTAAAGGTCTTTGAGCCTATTATTCGTGATCCTAGAGAAGCTAAATAAGAAAATGAACCTGATGAAGATTATTTAGCTATCCACCAGGAGGTAGGAAATAGACAAGAGTCCCAGGTAACCTCGGGTGCATGGGGGGGTGGGAGGGTTGATGGAAGGGGAGAGGGTTAGAGAGAAGGGAGTAGGGGAGGAACGGGGAAAGCTCGGTGGCCTGGGATGGGGGGGGGAGGGAGGAAGGATGAATATGGGATCAGGGAAGAATATAGTTCAACTAAGGGAGTCATTTTAGGGTTTATAGGAGACTTGATTATATATGGGATCCCAGGTCCAAGGAGAGATCCCCCAGATTGTTCTCTGGACAGAGGAGTGGGTGCCTGAATCGGCCGTGGCCCATAACCATACTGATGTATATTTTGCTTATCACCATAGATCCTTCATCTGGCGAAGGACGGCGATACAGTCGGAGACCCACATTGGAGCATCGGACTGAGCCCCCTGAGGTCCAAATGAGGAGCAGAAGGAGGAAGAACATGAAAAACGAAATCAGTACTGCGAGGGATGCTATCACCCACTGATACAAGGGAATGGATCTAATGAGAGTTTACCAAGGCCAGTTGGACTGGGACTGAACGAGGAGGTGATCTAACCAGATTCTCGGAATTTGGCCAGATTCTCTGACTGTGGCTGGCCCGAAGTCTTTCTGAAAAGCCATTGACTATGATACTGGGACCTGTTTCCTCTGCATATACTGGATTTTGGGGATCCAGTCTGTTTGGACACTCACCTTCCTGGACCTGGAGGGAGGGGGAGGGAACTGGAACTTCCCACAGTGCAGGAAACCCTGACTGCCCTAAGGGACGAAGAGGGAGGAGGAGAGGGAGTGGGTGGAGTGGGAGGGTGTTGGGAAGAGGGGCGGAAATGGAAACTTTTATAATTTAATAAAATTTACTTTAAAAAAAAATTCCGTGTGGTGGTGGCCCATGCCTTTAATGCCAGCACTTGCAAGACAGAGGCAGGTGAATCTTTGCAAATTCAAGGCCAGCCTAGTCTACAAGAACTAGTTTCAGGACAGGCTCCAAAGCAACAGACAAACTCTGTCTCAAAAAATAAAGGAAAAAAAAGGCAATCCTTAGTGGTTTTGGTTTTAGCTATTCTGACAGGTGTAAGATGGTATCTCAAAGTTGTTTTGATTTGCATTTCCCTGATCGCTAAGGAGGTTGAGCATGACCTTAAGTGTCTTTTGGTCATTCGAAGTTCTTCTATTGAGAATTCTTTGTTCAGTTCAGTACCCCATTTTTTAATTGGGTTAATTAGAGTCTTAATGTCTAGGTTCTTGAGTTCTTTGTATATTTTGAAGATCAGACCTTTGTCTGATGAGGGGTTGGTGAAGATCTTCTCCCAGTCAGTAAGTTGCCTTTTGGTCTTAATGACAGTGTCCTTTGCTTTACAGAAGCTTCTCAGTTTCAGGAGGTCCCATTTATTCATTGTTGCTCTTATTGTCTGTGCTACTGAGGCTCTACCTAAGAAGTGGTCTCCTGTGCTCATGTCCCACTTTCTCTTCTATCAGGTTCCATGCGGTCAGATTAATATTGAGGTCTTTAATCCATTTGGATTTGAGTTTTGTGCATGGTGATAGATATGGATCTATTTTCATTCAAAGGTTGACAACCAGTTATACTAGCACCATTTGTTAAAGATGATTTCTTTCTTCCATTATATAATTTTAGCTCCTTTGTCGAAAATCAGGTGTTCATAAGTTTGTGGATTAATATCTGAGTCTTTGTTTCAATTCCATTGATCAATATCTCTGTTTTTGTGCCAATACCAAGCAGTTTTCATTACTCTGTAATAGAGTTTGAAGTCAGGGATGGTAATGCCTCCAGAAGTTCCTTTATTGTATAAGATAGTTTTGGCTATCCTTGGTTTTTTGTTTTTCCATATAAAGTTGATTATTGTTCTTTCCAGGTCTGTGGAGAATTTTGATGGGGTTTTGATGGGGATTGCATTGAATCTATAGATTGCTTTTGGTAGAATTGCCATTTTTACTATGTTGATTCTCCCAATCCAAGAGCATGGGAGATCCTTCCATTTTCTGGTATCCTCTTCAATTTCTTCAGTGCCTTAAAGTTCTTGTCAAATAGATTTTTCACTTCCTTGGTTATAGGTACCCCAAGATACTTTGTGCTATTTGTGGCTATTGTGAAAGGTGATGTTTCTCTGATTTCCCTCTCTGCTTCTTTGTTCTTTGTGTATAGAAGGGCAACTGATTTTTTTGGAGTTGATCTTGTATCCTGCCACATTACTAAAGGTGTTTATCAGCTGTAGGAGTTCTTTGAATGAGTTTTTGGGGTTGTTTATGTACACTATCATATCATCTGCAAATAATGAAAGTTTGACTTCTTCCTTTTCAATTCCAATCCCCTTGATCCTTTTGTGCTGTCTTATTGCTATTTCTAGAACTTCAAGCAATATCTTGCATATCACCATAGAACTCTCATGTAGTGATGGATGGAGATAGAGACAGAGACCCACATTGGAGCACTGGACTGAGCTCCCAAGGTCCAAATTATGAGCAGAAAGATGGAGAACATGAGCAAGGAAGTGAGGACTGCAAAAGGTGTGTCCACCCACTGAGACTGTGGGACTGATCTAATGGGAGTTCATCAAGACCAGCTGGACTGGGACTGATGGAACATGAGATCAAACCGGACTCTCTGAAAGTGGCTGTCAATGAAGGCTGACTGAGAAGCCAAGGATAATGGCCCTGGGTTTTGATTCAACTGCATGGACTGACATTTGTGGAAGCCTGGTTTGTTTGGATGCTCACCTTCCCAGACCTGGATGGAGTGGGGAGGACCTTGAACTTCCCATGTGGCAGGGAACCCTAACTGCTCTTAGAACTGGAAAAGGAGGGGGTGAGGAGGAGGGGGAGGGAAAAGGGAGGTGGGGAGGAGGTGGAAATTTTTAATAAATAAATAAATTTTTAAAAAGGCAAAATAAAATGTTGGGTGGAAGATCCTTGACATGACACTGTGAGACAAAAAACCTGCAAAGATGGTGTTGAATACCTTTTGTGTAGGCTACCTATTACTGGGCATGCAGTCTACCTTTAAGAGTAGTTTGTTTCTCAGTGATACTCTCTCGGAGGAAACTAAGTTTTCATTCCCAAGTGCTTATCAATTCGAGATTGTTTCTGGATTAGGAATTGGTGTGTGTGTGTGTCCTCTTCTCCTTTCGGTCTGGGTCTCCAGCTGGTGCAGAGCAATACAGACCTGTGCAAACCCGTGCAGACCCTGTGCATACTGTCTCAGTCTCTGTGAGCTCATGTGTGCAGAGATGATCCTGTTGATTTAGCAAAACTTATTTCCATGGTGTTCCCCATTCCTTCTGACTCTTAAATTCTTTCACTTTCTCTTCCTCAGGGTTCCCTGAAACTTAAGGGGATTAATTTCATGGAGAAATCATGTTTAAGGCTAAGTATCAGAGAATCACTCTCTCTGCGTGTCTGGCTGTGGGTCTCTGTATTTGTTCTCCCCTGCTGCAGGTGAAAGCTTCTCTGGTGATAGTTGAGAAAGACACTTATCTACGAGTATAGCAGAAACTCATTATGAGTCTTATTATGCTATGTTTTATTTGTTTATTTACCTACCTATCTATCTATTTATTTATTTATATTCTTTTAGAAGATAGTATTTGATCTTTCCTTAGGTCACTGGGCTATCTAGTTTCAGGTTCTTGGTTACACAAGCCGTATTTGGTATGGGCTCCATCTAGTAGAGTAGGTTTTAAGTAAAATCATATAGTTGTTGGTTATTCTGAAAAACTTTGTGCCACCATTTCACTAACACATCTTACATGTGGGACTTAATTCAAGATCAAAGAGTTTGTGGCTGACTTGGTGTTAGCATTTGCCCTACGGTAGTGGGAAGTGTACCTTCCTTTTCCAAAAGTGCTAGCATGTAGGGGTGACAGATTTATGAAGCATCAGATTGACTTTCCAATGTTCAAGGAGTTGTGTATGTGTTAAACTCAGCAATAGAGCCTTCACATCTGTTTGAGGAGTGAAACCTATAGTCTTGGCAACACTATGTGTGTTTTTTTTTTTTAAATGTCCCCTTTGGGCCCCTTCTTCCAATAACTCAATTAGAAGCAAATAAATTCCAGTACTGGAACCTTCATTTACAGATAAGAAAGGCCTAGTTGGGGCTGTGTATCCCCAATTCTTTAGAGATATTATTTTTATTTCCTCTATATGTTTGTATTTCAGGAAGTTTCTACTGTATTAGACTTCCATACTACTTCCTGAATGGCCCTTAATTTAGGCATCTCTCACCATATTCCCTCCCTCATTCCATCATTCCCCTCTCCTTTCCACTTGATCCTCTTGATCTATTCCTCCTACCCCATCCATCTAAAACTTTTATTTTATTTAATTTTCCTAGGGATAGCTACCTGTTTCCTCTTTGTCTCTGTCCTCTGCGGTTCTCTGGATCGTAGCTTGGTCATCATTGACTTAAGAGTTAGCATCTGCATATAAACAATAAATATTACATTTGTCTTTCTAGACATGGTATTTCTCCCAGAATAATTTTGAAGACCCAGAAACAAACTCATGCATCTGTAGACACATGATTTTTGAAAAAGAAGCTGGAAGTACACATTGATAAAAGACTGCATATTCAGCAAATTGTCCTGGTCGAACTGGATAGCTACATATAGAAGAATACATATTAATCTATATTCATCACCCTACACAAAATTCAACCCCATGAGGATCAACAAAATCAACATAAAACAAGGTACAATGAGACTGATGGACGAGAATATAGAGAATAGCCTTGAACTCATTGGCACAGGGAGATACTTTCTAAAGAGAACAGAGTTGACACAAGGACAAAGATGAACAGTTAATAAATGAGACCTCATAAAACTGAATACTCTGACATGGCAAAACACACTTATCATATAAACAATGAGGTTACCTAGAGAATGATATACAAATTTTTACCAGTATTATAGGTAAGAGTGGGATGATATCTATAATATATAATGAACTCTAAAACTAGATAGCAAGAAAACATATCACACTACTGAAATTGGAGTTCAGTTTAATTTCAAGGAGATCAGTCACGTGTGGCTCCACTGACTACACCCATAAAGGATTTTACTTTAAATTCTGTATTCCTTTATAAGTTCAACAGCTCACTACAGGGTTCAAATACTAACCTAAAATCCAATGGAGATTAATCTTTCTTGTTCACATCCGAATACTATGTGATTTTTTAAAAAATTTTCTATAAATCCACACTCCCTAAGGAATACACTCGTGTGCTTTTTAATGAAAATTTTGAAATGTCTACCAATCATTAATCTGCTAACTCAGATGAACATTGATTTTTCATTCACTAAATATTACTATTAAGAGCATCTCTTTTAACTTGCAGATGAATGTATTTTTTAATGTTTTATTGTTTCCCATTGCTAATTTTGGACATAAGCAATATAATAAAATCCTGTCACATAGTTGTGGCTATAAAGAAACTCTAGTAATCACTAGTGTTTGACCGACACCCAAATTTATATGTAAACATTGGAATGCTGTTTTGTGGACAAGAATTGCTTACCTTTTAATTTGACGTTTTTATGCTCTCAATTTGCCTTCCTCTATGTTACTCTGAATGGAATTCTTACTGCA
This sequence comes from Myodes glareolus, assembly GCF_982192425.1. Lineage (NCBI taxonomy): Eukaryota > Metazoa > Chordata > Mammalia > Rodentia > Cricetidae > Myodes > Myodes glareolus. The sequence continues at coordinate 32,238,823 of NC_142036.1, read as the reverse complement.
TGCAGCGTACAAACATGGAGACCTTGAGATGCTAACTCTGAAGTTGGCTTCTCTGACAACTGTTTACCTTTGATACTTGAATGTGCCTCACACTTTCCTTATTACCTCAGCTAAGCAGCAATGCACTTAGCATAGGCATTGAAAAGTGCACGAAGGAAAGGAATGGTATCTCTTGGTACCATTAATATCATAAGAATACAAACGTACCCTATTTGAGTTTGGTAAATTAGCCAGATTTGTTCAGCCTCATTAAAGGAACAAATGGGCTGCAATAGAAAAATTGCTCTCAACCTGTGGTACTGTCTTCCAGGTACCATCTAGTAAAACTACAGAGAGGAAGGCCGATAATAACAAATGGGTTATTTTCTCAAATAGGAGCTTCTCTGGGTGGGAGGTGAGTTTACCATTAACTTTCCTGTCTCTAAGTTATTGGAGCAAATGCTAACAAAAACTACTAAGCTGTATGTTTTCTACCTGTTAATATGACTCCCTTAATAAGAGACTTTTAAAATTTTCATAAATATTCATAATACTGGGAAAATTAGACAAAAGAGTCTAGAAACACAGAAAAATACATGAGCTGACTTCTATGTAAAAAAATAACAGTGTGAGTCATGTGTGATAAGCCTGTCATTGGGTGCATATGAATGCTCCGAGCTTTCCGTAAGAGTTGTTTTTGTCATCACAGCCTTCTGTTCTACATCCTGCCTATGGCTTCTTTTGTATTTTTGGAGAAATTATATCATATAGAATACCTTTTCCACCAGTAGTAGATTTCACTATACAAAAATGGATTTAAAATACTTAAAAGACAGAGAAACAGATTTTTATTTTGACCTGAAGAAAAAAGTCAAATAGTTATAATTTTCATGATGCCACACAGTGACTACACTTAACCATCCCTGTCTGTGTTCTGGCTTTCAATTACACATCATTTATCTATCATTATCTCACACCAGCAGCCTGATTCATTTGAAGATGACAAAGAATATGAAATGAATTATCCAAGTGAGGATATGTAATACTATATGCATCATTCTGTGTGCAAATATAAAAATGCTCCTAGTTCTTTGTATGTGAACATTATGTCTGAAATGTACAATTATCTTTCACATACTCTATAGAAAGGACGTAGGAAGAGTATAAATGTGCTTTTAATAATTTGTTATTAAATGGTGTGAGTTTAGAGGAAATTTTAAACCAGCAACCATTTAATTCTTAAGACAGTATTTTCTTTTAATTCATAAGAAATATAGCTCAAAAAGAATGTAAAATCCAATAATGATAAATACGGAAAATAAATATACACAAAGAACTGTGTGTGTAAAATTTTGTGCTTGGGGAATCAGTGCATACAGAGATGATGAAGATAAATGATCTTAGCTCAGGTCAATATAAAAATTGCCTACATTTAATAAACATCTTAAAGCACACTATTTTAAGCATTACATTCACTTTTAAAAATAAATACCATACTTAGAAGAGAGATAAATTAAATACATAAATAATTGAAATTAAACAATCTTAGGATAATGATGATATATGGGTGTGAAACACCTTGAGAGTGCAAATGTTCAAAGCTTGGCTTTAGACGGTGCTCTGTTGACAGGTTATTGGATAAAGAAAACACTCCTCTTGCTAGTGGATACATTCATTGCTTGACTGATCATCATGGACAGATTGTTTAGAACACAGGGCTCAGTTGGAGAACATGGTAATTAATCATATGGCTTTGGAGAACTTATTTTGTTCCTGGTCCATTGTTCTGATGCTCCTGTTCTCAGACCATGATATGAGCAGCTTTGCTCCACCACACCCCCATCCCGTGATATTCTGAATTAACAGAATCCGACTGGAGAGAGAGTAAGCTATCAGCAGCTGCAATGGCAAGAAGTCAGAGCAAAAATAAACCAGGTTCCACTTTTGCTCAAATACTGTGTCTCGGTGATAAAAAGCTTACTATCAATTTAGTCATGATCAGACAATGAAATAAACCAGGAAACTGTCTCTCTCCAGCCTCCCCAAGAGAAAATACAAATAGCTGCATTATTTAAATAATATAGTCTTGAACCTCAATTAATTTCTTCATCTCATGTTCATCAAAAATGGAGTGACCATTTTGTGTTTCATAGCTATGCGGTTTTCTGGATGAATAAAAGAGGATTTTTAAAAAAATTAATTTCACCATTATATGTGGTTAATATTTGGAGAACAGGACACTCCCATTAAGAAAATCCAGAGATACACCACTTTCTTATTTTACTGACCCTTCCATCAAATGAGTATACTGGAACTCTAAAATCCATGAGTGTTGCTAAGGACTTTTCATCGCTTAATGTTTAATTCTTAAGAGACTATTATTATTCAGTTTAATGGATATAGTAGAAAATAAAAGACTTAAATAAAAAATCATATTGTAGAGCTAATACATCATTTATTAAATAAATAATAATTAATGACTTAAATAAAGCCCCAGTTATGATCTACTGTGCCTGAATACACATACAATATGAAAAAAAATTTCCAGAAGCTGAAAGTACTGCCATAAATTCCATCAATAGAGAAACCAAGGAAGGAGATTCACCAAGAGTTAAAAGCCAAACTACATATTGAGATCAAGGTCAGATTAAACTATTGTGCTGACATTCTGCCTCAAATGTAATAACAATAATGACAAACAAAATGATGTTCTACAAATCTAAATATTTGTCGGAATGCTTAACTAAATATATGAACCATTCGTTTTACTGACCAAGAAAAAAAATATTATAGGAAACATCACAATTTAATAAAATCAATCTACTGGTAGACATTAGGAAACCTACTAGCAGAGAAGAATTCTGTCAGTCTGAAAACAGAAAATGAAACTTCTTAAATCATACTCAGTGGCGACCGACTGAACACTTTACTTGTAGTATCATTGAGAAAAAGACATACATTTGTTCTCCATTTTAAAACTTTGATGGGTCTTTAGCCTTGCATGGAGATGTAAGCTCTCTATACCGGAAACCAGTCAGCATATGTCTCACCACAGAAAACATGATGTTATATACAGAAACCCTAGGGAATTCACAGTAGATGATTATCATCACTAATTGCTTTACACATGTACATCATATATGCTTAATATGCCAAGATCTATTTTATTTCTCTCCATTAATAGCCATCAAAAAATGTAAAAACTATAAAAAGTCCATTCATATTATCATCAAAATAATAAAATTGCTTTAGCATAAAATTAGTAAAAGATGATCAGGAATCAAATATGAAATGTAGAAAATATTAGTATAATATCCACCAAGAAATTGCTAATTAAGTGAATTGTTTCTCTGTGTTCAGTAATTATAAAAACTATATTGATAAAGGATATCTTGAAAATATCAGTACAGTCCCAACAGGAATACTTTCCCAAACATGTCCTTTTCTTTTTACAGAAATAAAAGTCAAAATTAAAACTTATTTGATATGGCAAGAAATCCAGATTCACAAATGAGTTTTATGAAGCTGGATAAATGAGAAAATTCCTTTGAGATTTATGTTCAAAGAATTGTCAGTTTAGGTCTGTACCCCATTTTTTATAGGATTATTTGTTGTTGTTTTTTTGATATGAAGTTTCTTGGGTTCTTTGTATATTTTGAAGATTAGTTCCTCTCTCTTATGTGGGGTTGATGGAGATCTTTTCCCATTCTGTAGGCTGCTTTTTTGCTGTTTTATCTTGTTGACAATGTCCTTTGCTTTCCAGAAGCTTCTCAGTTTCAGGAGCCATATTTATTATTGTTGCTCTCAGTGTCTGGGTACTGGGGTTTTATTTAGGAAATAGTCTCCTGTGAGAATGCATTTCACTGTACTTCGCACTCTCTCTTCTGTGAGGTTCAGTGTGGTTGGTTGTATGTTGAGGTTTTTGATCCATTTGTGCTTGAGTTTTGTGCATGGCAATAGATATTGATCTACTAGTATTCTTCTATGTGTTGATATCCAGTTAACCAGCACTACTTTTGGAAGATGCTTTCTTTATTCCATTTTATGTTTTTAGTTTCTTTGTCAAAAATCAAGTGTTTGTAGGTTTGTGGCAGATGGATCTCTGTGAGTTCAAGGCTATCCTGGGCTACACCAGATCAACACAGAATTCATTCCAGGTGGTGTTGGCCTGCACCTTTAATCCCATTGTTAGGGAATTATGCCTTTAATCCCAGCAGTAGAGGGAATATAAAATGGGAGACAGAGAGCCTTAGGTTGCTTTAGTTTTGCAGTCATCCAGCCCTAATAGAGATAAGATTTCTCAAGTGGTTTGACTGTTTTGTTTTTTTGGTATTTGGATTAAAACCAAATTTCTGTCTCTGGATTTTATTATTTGTACTTAATAGAGCTGAGTATTGCTCAACATCCTTAGTCATCAGTGAAATGAAAATCAAAACAACTCTGAGAGTCCATCTTACACCTGTCAGAATGGCCAAGTTCAAAACTCTGATGACATCTTATACTGGAAAATATGAGTAGTAATGGAAACACTTTTCCATTGTTGGTGGGCGTGTGAACTTGTACAGCTGCTTTGGAAATCAGTATGGCAATATCTCAGAATATTAGGAAATAATCTATCTCAAGACCCAGCAATACCACTTTTGGGTTTATACCCAAGGAATACTCAATCATACCAGCAAGACATGTACTCAACTGTGTTCATAGAAGCATTATTTATAAGAGCCAGAACCTAAAAATTACCTAGATATCCCTCAACTGAAGCATGAGTAAAGAAAATGTGGTACATTTTTACAATGAAGTATTACACAGCAGTAAAAATTAATAATGACATTTAGAAAATTGGAGACAAATGGATGGATCTAGAAGAAAAAACATATTGAGTGAAGTAACTAGACCCAGAAAGAAAAATATGATATGTACTCACTCATAAGTGGCTTCTAGACATAAAGCAAAGGAAAACCAGACTGCAAACCACAATCCCAGAGAATGCAGACAACAAAGAGTATCCTAAGAGAAACATGCATGGATCTGAATAGGAAGGAGGAAAAGACAAGATCTCATGAGTAAATTGGGAGCGTGGAGGTCATGGGAGAGGATACAAGGGGAGGGGAGAGAAAAGGCAGGGAGAAGAGAAAAAATATATACCTCAGTAAAACAATTATAAAAAAACATTAGGCTCTTATTTTAATGTAAAACTTAATTAAATGAAGTAAATAATTTTAATTATAAGAGCTAAATTATATAAAATATATAAATGTAAACACATGAATAATGATCTTAACATGAGCAACTTTTTTTTTAGGCCATGAAAATCAGATTTGTGGTTAAAGAAGAGTGAGAATGCAAAACTGATCTTATCTTAATTTGAAAATATTTGAGCTTCATTAGATGCAAATGATAGCAAATAACTAGTCATAGAAGAATGTGTTTTTAAGCGATGAATATAATAAACATGGAACAATTGAGAAATATGTTAAACAGCTAAAAATATCTTGAAATTATATATTTGAATATATTTATATTTGTATCTGTATGTATGTATATAAGCAATCATGTCATTCAAAAACAAACAATGATTTGAACAGACACTTTCCATGTAAGCCATGAAGATGGCAAATAACAACTGAAAAGATGACAGAAGAATTAGTTAAATCACATTCGGTAGATATAGCTACTTATGAAGGTTACTAAAATGTGGTCCACTACCTAGTGTTGTGACTTTGGAAGCTGGGAAGCCTTTGACTATATATTATATTATATTATATTATATTATATTATATATTTTATATTTCTGAAGAGAAATATAAAATAACACAGTATATTTGATGTGTAGTCTAACAGTAACTCAAAATACAAAACATGAAGTACATGTTACCCAGCCAGTTTACTTCTGGAGAGAACTCAAGAAATGAAAATAAACTCCCATTGAACAATTCATATGAGAAAGCTCATGACAGAGTTATTCATAATCATCAAAAACTGGGAAAATATCCATGTCATGAATGGGCAAACATTTTATGTAGTAGATTATAATTCAGTCACATGAAAATGAATGTATTGCTGCAAGCTAACACATGGAAGAGCTTTTGAAAACAACATGCCAAAAGGAAAGATAACAGTTATAAATAGTTTAAATATATGATCTATATGTGAAAATTTTTAAATTCCCATGTCTGCAGAGACTGAACTGTGGTCATCTTCAGAGACTGGAAGTAGGGAACATGGGAAGAGTTGGAAAAGAGACATGGGATTTCTCTTGGAACTGGTGACAAAGTTCTGCAATCATTATAGACATTGTTGCAAAATTTACAAATAATACAAACCAGAACTGAGATATAACCTTTAATATAGTCTTTTGTGGTATGTGAACTATACTTTACTAAGAAGATGTCAATAGAAAAGTGTGGTCCTGATAATTTTAGGATATTTTACTATATGAGTGCCATCATAAGATGATGGCAGAACATCTTTGAATTTAGGAATCCAATAAGATAGTCCAGGTTAATGAAGATAGAACTTTCTAGTAGGCTGAGTCCATACTGCACTGCAAACATCTCTGCAGTTTTCCAAAAAGAATAGTAGAGGCAACGTGATTATATTTATTAAGCCAGTTTTGAGGTGGCTAACTTCTAATTCACTGTTGTGATATTAATCATTCATGGGATGGAAATAGCTTGCCTCTGTGTTAATTAATATTGACCCATGATTAAAAACAAGTTCTTTTTTGAAGACAGTATTACTATTTTATTATTATTATTTTATTAATTATTGTGAAGGCATTGATGAAGCATGTATGTATGTTGGAGTGCAGCCATACGATAAAGCACAAATGATCTCAGAAGACAACATTTAGGAATGGGTTCTCTCCTTCTACCCTGGGTTCTGGGGATGCAATTCTCTCACTGGCCAAGAAAATAAATTTATAAAGCGTATTTTGCCTTGTCCTCAAATCAGTATATGGAAGTTTTCTAAATTTATCTGTCATAAACACTTTCATAATGAAAATGTGTGTATACTTTAACATAGGTTTATTTTCATTTTGTCATGTTGAATTGTGTTCCACTTGAAGCAATTATTCTCTTCAATGGCATTAAGGCTATGTTTTCCAGAATTAGAAGAAAAATAGGACATCCTGGGGTTATAAATTCCTACGCTGGCAGAACCATTGAACCATTCCACAAAGATGGTAATTTGAACATGTCTTTGAGAAGAGAAAAATGTCTCAAAGCCCCCACTTTCACATTCTCAGGTTCCCTCCTTTACAACACCATCTAACCACCCTGGGATTCAGCACTGTCGTGTGTATATCTTGTCAGCAAGTTCTACAAATTGCCCTCTAATCATTTAATTCACATCTTGTAGTATTTAATGTCTGTCCTTTTTGTCTCTTCAGTCCATTCATTCTTGCCAAATGTTCCCTTTGAAGGAAGGGAAAAGACATTCCGACCACTTCGAGAGGTCAGACCTAATTCCATCTTCAAAATAATAAGAGTGATGAAATTGAATATTACTTACTTTGAGTCACAGTTATTGGAAAAGAATACAATGCTTTCTAAGCCTCATAAACAATGCTGTCAACCACATCAGAAAAGATGCTGGAACATAGCACTGATACACCATCCAAACCTCTTGCTTGGAGCAAACAAAGAAAATGCCTAGAGTAGGTTCTTTCTTTTCCTTTTTCTGTACTCAAAAACTTACTTTATAAAAAAGAGAAGGCTTTGAAGACTTTCTGTATCTTCTATCCTTTGGCAAACAGAATATTGATTAATACATAGTTGGCATAAACGGACTGATTCAATTTGTATAAGAATCACAGGTTTTAAAATTAATATATCAATCAATTTCCAACATGTTTGGTGCTTTAAACTAGAAAATAAATAAAATAAGTATTGCTGTGAGTTAAGGAAGTATGGATAGTTTTCTTCCATCAGCCTCCTCTTCAGGAAACATCCCTTGGAGGGGACTGTCAGACTTTTGGTTAAGGATGTTTTTTATTCTCCTTCCCTTTTATCATCATCTTCATCATCCCATTTTACTATTTTAAAAAGCTGACAGATGTTGCCAAGAAGCAGTTACAGTATGAGGAATATTATTATGGATGTTCAAATTGAACATCACTGTAAAGGTATCCCTATATTTCAGAACAGTCACACTGACTAAATTAATTTTGTAGGGCACTAAGAACAAAACAAAACAGTGGAAAGAAAAAATAAACAATACCCTTTATTGGAATACTTTAGTATAATTTAATAGAGTTAAGAGGTGTCAGATTTTGCTACTGAGGTTTACTGACCAGATATATCAGTGATATATCAAACCCAAATTGGACTGTGACAATCTCCATTCATTTTCCTCCTGCCCCCATGTGTTATTTTTTCTTTGGTTAGTTTTAAAATGATACAAAGGCATTGTCTCTTATAGATTAAACAATTGTGTGTGTGAAGTAGAGCTGATGATTTTCCTCTAAGATACTGTGCCACTCCTGTATCCTTAGAATTAACAAGTCGAGAGCCAGCAATCTCACCAAAACAGGAGTGGGACTGAACCAGCTACATAGGACAGATTGGGCCTGAGGAAGCAAGCTCCACTGGGAGCAGAAGCCAGGAACCAATCCAGTCCCAGAAGCCAATCCAGTCCTGGGATACTGGCAGATCAAGACTGAGCCAGCAACCTGATCCAGAGTCAGCAATCTCCCCCAGAACAGGTACAGACTGAATGCCTTGAGCACCTGTCTCCTCCCGCCTTTTATGCCTCTCTGAAACAAGCCATATCTCTTCCTGTCTCCACCTCTCTAGTGTTAAGCTTAAAGGTGTGTGAATCCAAAGTAATTGGTTTAAAGGTATAAGCCACCTCCACCTGGCTCTGTTTCTCCTTGAAACTGGAGCAACCTAGTGTAGATGAGAGTAGCCTTGAACTCACAGAGATTCTTCTGGCTCTGCCTTCTGGGTGCCTTGATTAAAGGTGTGTGCCACTGCTGCCTGGACTCTATGGCTAACTCTACACTCTAGGCCTAAGTAAAGTTTTATTTTCTATATCATAGACAAAATATCATCATATAAAAGTTTTTGAAGTATGACCTAATGATTCCTTTTCTCCACATTTGTTTTCCTTTTTATTTCTGATCTTATTTTGGTTAATTTGGGTAATCTCTGTCTTTCAGTTAGTTTGGATAAGATTTTGTCTATCTTCTTGATTTTCTCAAAGAAACAACTCTTTATTTTATTAATTGTGTTGTTCTCTTTGCTTCTATTATATTGATTTTGGCTCTCAGTTTGATTATTTCTTGCCTTCTACTTCTCTTGGGCAAGCTTGCTTCATTTTTTTTCTAGAGTTTTCAGATGTGCTGTTAAGTTTATTACTATGGTATCTCTCCAAATTCTTCATGAAGGCACTAGTGATATTAACTTACTCCTAGCACCTCTTTCATTATGGCCAATGAATTTCAGTATGTTCTACGTTGAGTTTCATTGTATTCTAGGAAATCTTTAATTTCCTCCTTTATTTCTTTCTCCAACTGTCAGTAACTCAGTAGAGAGTTGGTAAGTTTCTGTGAGTTTGCAGGCTTTCTGTTGTTTCCATTGCTGTTGAAGTCCAGCTTAAGACCAAGGTGGTATGATAGGATGCAGGGGGTTATTTGATTTTTTTCCTATAACTGTTGAGATTTTCTTTGTGGCCAAAAATATGGCCAATTTTGGAGATAGTTGCATGATGTACTTAGAAGTTATATTATTTTGTTTTTGAGTGAAATGTTCTGTAGATATCTGTTATGTCCTTGAAAAAGAGCTCACAGGTTGGTTATGAATACCAGGTAAACATCCCTTAAATCATATGCATGCAAGTAAAATTATATGGAAGAACAGGTTGTGTTGACATAATATATATTATAAATTATAATTAATTTATAATGTATAGCATACATGTAACTCTATATAAAATGTATTACTTTTATATGTAGTGTATAACATAATTTTGCCATTAGTTTAATATTTGTAAATTATATGTCATATTGTGCAATTATAATACATAACTATAAATATGCATTTTATATAAACCTATGTATAATGTGTAATATATTATGCAATACATAGATTAAATATATAAATATTCTGTGTGATATGTTGTAGTATATAATTTGTATGATTATATTTTTATATATACATGTATGAATAATTATATCAGTAATTTTTAAACATGATAATGTTGAGAGCAAACAATGAGAGTACTTGGGAAGTTTTGAAAGAAGAAAAGTGAGAGAATAAACAATGTGATTATATTCTAATTTAAAAAAAACAGTTTAAGAAAATGAAAAAGTGGTACCGTGTGTTAATATGTTAGTTGTTGCTCGTCTTTCTAGGGGAAAATACATGACAGGTACAACTTAGGAATGGCAGAATGAGTCAGTCTACTTTGGTAAAAACATTGAATGACTGGTCCTATCAGAGGAACATACAAAAAAACAGCAATATAGACAAAAATGAGTTCCTGTTAGCCTACTTCCTCCTGTCAGTCTTTGCTACTAAAATTTCCATCACATCCCAAATAGTGATGCCAGTTTCAGACCAAGTTCAAAAGCATGAGCCTGTAGAGCCATTTCATATGCAAGCCATAATATGGAGTTAAGAGAACAGGACTGACTGTCTTTGTCTACCAATGCTTCTGGCTTCTTGCAGTAGAGAAATACATAATTTTATGTGACTACATTTTGCAAAGACAGGATTAAAAACTTGATATATTTCATAGATTCAAGGAGTCTCAACAGGAAGGTACTGTCCAGTAATTTAACTGAGTCACTCAAAATGAACTAATACAGTCTAGATGCCACTTAAAATTTGTAATATTGTTCAAGGTATTTGGTAGAAATACTCCTTGTATTCCAAGGATCCCTCTAAATCTTGAGAAATAACCTGCCATTATTCTTTTCATTATTATCAAACATTATTTTTACAAAAGAGCTACTTTCAGTGAAGGCAAGTTGTACTACAAAAACTATTATTTTAAAAAACTTTTATGAGTTCTGCTTTAAATCCTAATAAAACATATGACTGGGACTTCATTGTGCTATAGAAGTGTATACTATGACTTTAACTCTGATAAAGCCACAAACATCATTGAGAAACTTTTTGGAAAAAGACAATAAATAAACTTAATCAGTGTCAGATATGATGCTCCAAACAATTGCACTAAACTAGTTAAGCAAGGATATCATAAAAGTTAAATAAAACTAATTTGCAATTTTATGCTAAAATTATTTCTTTTAGTGGTCCAAAGCTGCTTTAAGTGTGACAGGATACTGTGGTGGTAATCTAGGGGAAACTGATGTCAAAATTAGAATATCTAATAAGTCAGTTGACAGAAAACCTGGAAAACCTGCCCACCAAAGACAGCATATAACTCATAAATCAGGTGTAAACAAGCGAAGTACTGTTCAAATCACTGGCAAACCTTCTAAATTGTAAGACGTGGGGATCATTGAGCTGTAATCTTCTCCCAGGTTTATGTGTTCACTTCCCCTCTTAGGTATATATTCTTTCTCTAAAGAAGTTTTGGCTATTCTGACAGGTGTAAGATGGTATCTCAAAGTTTTTTTGATTTGCATTTCCCTGATCTCTAAGGAGCACGAGATCAAACCGGACTCTCTGAATGTGGCTGACAATGAGGGCTGACTGAGAAGCCAATGAGAATGACACTGGGTTTTGATTCTACTGCATGTACTGGCTTTTTGGGAGCCTAGTCTGTTTGGATGCTCACCTTCCTAGACCTGGATGGAGGGGGGAGGGCCTTGGAGTTCCCACAGGGCAGGGCACCCTAACTTCTCTTAGAATGGGAGAGGGGAGAGAGGGGGAGGGGGGAAGTAGGAAGGAAATGGGGGCATGGGAGGAGGTGGAAATTTTTAATAAATTAAAAAAAGGAAGTTTTGGTTTCTATTACTATTGATTTGTCTACTTATTTTTATTGTCGATTTTCTTAAATCTGAATATATTACCAGATGTCTACTCAGTTGCCATATTCACTAGTAATAACAAAATTATCAAAATTTAAAAATGTAACAATAGTAGAGAGAGATACACTTTAACAGTTACTCTAAATTCAATGTGTCCCTGTGGATGGACCTTAGGTTGATTTTATATAGATGTTGTGTGGACAATTAAAAGGTACAATCTAGTAGTTGTGCTTTGGGGAAGAACACATACTGTCTTGATTGTACTCTAAATTATTTCAAGGTTAAGATATAAAGCCGAAACTCCTGAATTGTTCACCATCTTCCAACTTTTTCTCCCACCTATGTATCTACAATTGTATTGCAATGCATGAGGAAATCCTCCACAGAACCAAACCGATACCATGTCTTTAAACCTCCTTAACTAACAGTTAAATAAATCTATTGTATTATTCAATTTCCACTTTCTTTTTAACTATTTTTCTCTCCCCATCTCTCTCTGTCTCTGTTCATATCTGTCTCTGTCTCCTTCTGTATGTGTTTGTCTGTGTGTGTATGTTTGTGATTTTGTGTTATTGTGTATAACATTTCTCTGTATATTATATATGGTACCCTCTAAGATTCTGGAGATTCTCTTACGCTTACCTACCACCTACAATATAAAGACAACAGATGTTTGCTTGTTGCTTTTTCTGGCTCTATATGGATTTTAAAGATCCACATTTAATCCACTTAATTGCATGACCATTGCTTGCATTACCACTCTCCAGCACACAAACTTCTTGCTCTGTAAAGTTGTCAGCCTCAAATATTTCATTTAAAAAAATGAAAATCCAGCCAATAGAGTAAGCAATATTTTCTTCTTATGTATTATGTTGCTTAGTTAGCAATACACATTACTAAATCCCTTCAAGTCATAAATCAGAAGTTCTGATACATATTAACTGTGAAGAAGACAGATATGGAAAATAAAAAGAAAAGGGCTACAACACAAGACATTTTCAGATTGAATAATAAACAGACAATCGAGCAAAATCTACATAAGTGAGGAAGTATACTACAGGGGAATTATACATTATTTGGATGTGGTTTGAATTTATAAAAGCTAATTGACATGACCCAAGGAGAACTGAGTATATGGTATGCATTTGAAGATCACTCTGCTAACAGCATCAGATTTCTGAAAGTTTAGGTACCACAGGCATGGTTATGATAGCTACTGCAAGTTATATGGTTGTATCTTATAACATGATGAGGCCTGGCTTGTTGGGGCTTCTGTTCCGCCCGGTTCCCCCACAACTTGCCAACCCCAAAGAAAATCATTTACAAGACTCCATAAGATTATAAAGCTGATTGGCCCATTAGGTCAGGCTACTTATTAGCTCTTATAACTTTTGTTACCCCATTATCCTTATCTATGTTAGCCACACGGGCTCAGTACCTTTCTCAGCTGGGCAGGTTACATCCTGTCTCTTCGGTGGTCTGTGCAGGAGTGGCTGAGGGAGCTTTCTCCTCCCTAGCCTTATCCAATTCTCATTGCCCCGCCTCTACTTCCTGTCTGGTTGACCCACCTATACTTCCTGCCTGGCCAATCAGCGTTTTATTAAAATATGATTGACAGTATACAGACAATTCTCCCACATCATTTTCCTCTTTTTTTTAAAAAAAAAAACAAAGGAAAATACTCATAGTCCATTTGTTAGGAATGTGGGCATAGTATTTTAGGCTATTTCCTGTTGGTTGGGGGTGCTGATGATCTTATGGGAACCTAAAGAAAATTTAGAGTTATAATCAAGTTTTGACTGGAGTATCCTGTGAGTCTTGATCATCTCAGGCAGCAATCTTGAACCTGTTCTGGATGAAGAACTCAGACATCTGGGCCATCTGTTCCTGTCGGAGATTTTTTAAGGTGGTCTCCCTTGATCAAAGCTGATTTTTCTTTTTTTTTTTCTGATTTTTCTTAATTCAGAATGAATCCATAGCCTCTCATTTTTTTGTGGAAACAAAAGCAAAATCTCTTCTCCAAAGTAACATACCTTTTGACTTTAGTTTTGAAGCCAAGGTATCTTTAAAATGCCTATCTTGGGTTAGTTTAGTAGCATTTATAAACAAAAGTCTTTTAGCAGTTGTTGCTTCTTTTTCAGCATTTAAACACTTTAAAAAGAGCATACTAGCATACAGTATTATGATTCTCTGTGTATTTTTTATCTTTATGTGGCTTTATATTAAACTTTATGTCTTTTATTTTTACTTTTATTTTTTGAGATAGGTTTTTTGTATATCTATGTCCTGGAATAATTCTGTAGACCAGGCTGTCCTACTTCCTGTCTGATTGACCCACCTATACTTCCTGCCTGGCCAATCAGCGTTTTATTAAAATATGATTGACAATATACAGACAATTCTCCCACATCAGTATCTAAAATGAATGTAAAGGCAAACTTTGGCGATCCAAAATTGTAAAGTGCAGTATACCCTTTGACCATCAGTGTGATAGTCCTCATGTAATATTAATGAATCTGATTTTTGAAAGCTATGGTTTTCACACATAGACATGAATGCTGCCATGAAGTCAATGTTATTGACCATTTTGCAAGTGTCTGACAAGGCAGCATATGGAAACTTTCTTATGTAGTATAAATGCTAAGGAATTACATAAGGTGCATGGTTTACCGCTGTTTGACCTTCTCTCTAACACCTGAGAGTTCGTGCTGTTCCTTTATGAATGAATGGCAACTTCAAATCATGGGTTTAAATCTGACTACATACAATTGCATTCAAAGTTTAGTAGCTTAGTGTGTCCAGTGTCCCAGTGATAAGACCCATCCATATTTATCAAATGGTAAATTTGCTAAACCAATACTAATGGATTATACTTTTATTTCATTTATTTATTTATTTATTTATTTATTTATTTATTTATTTATTTGAGACAAGGTTTCTCTGTAGCTTTGGTGCCAGTCCTGGAACTAGTTCTTGTAGACCAGGTTGGCCTCAAACTCATAGAGATCCACCTGCCTCTGTCTTCCAAGTACTGGGATTAAAGGCATGCACCACCCCTGCCTGCCTATACTATTACTTTCAAAGTCAGTCATTGAAATTAGTGTTGAATACTATTAGGATAAAGACCCTTTCTCGAAAGGACAGCATGTATAACAAATTAAGAAAATTTAGTAAATAAATATACCACCAATAAAAATAACACGAACTTTTTTTATTCTCTTTAATGGATTTAATTTATTTTAACATGTCAAGTAATTTCTATTTTTAAGACTCATCCAACAATTATTTAATTGTCACTTTTTTATTTAAACAAAATATATTGTTAAATGAGAAAAAACCTGATGAAACTAATTTTGTACATATAACATTCCCTAGAATTATAATCTAGTTATATTGAAAGTCATAATATGAGTAGTACCTTTGAAATGACCATAAAAATAAAATATATTATTGCTCAGAAACTTGAGTAGAGAGTTTCTGCATTCCCATCTTAACAACCATGAGAAATCATTTCATTTTTTTTACTTCCTGCAGTCTTTTAAAAAGCAAATTGTTTTGAGCCTCATACTTTTCCAGTTCATTGAAAACTAAGGCTGTGAAATGGAGACAATTATAATATAACTCTTAATTCTCGGGGCTCAGATGACTGACAGGTCCCAGGTGCTTTGGTCTAGAGCTAATATTATCCGGGTGGCAGCCCCTGGGTCCCGGGTAGATTTCACAGGCTGTTAGGTTGATGGCTCTCCAATTGCTTCCTGGTCTGTCACTTGCCTGTCTGTTGATGGGCTTCAACGGGCTCTCCTGGTCCCCTTAGGTATAATTTTTTTCTTGACTTCTCTTTGATCTTGAGGTAATGGAGCATTTTATCAATTTTAGTGAATAAGTCTTGATGAGACTTTTTTTTTCTCTACAGACAATCAACATTCTCTGCTATTTGGCCAGATAAAGCAGCCAAAGAGGTGAGGTAGAAGGCCTCCACCTTACCCCCCAACACCCTGTGTGTTGTCTGTGTTAACCTTTATAATGTAAACCAGGTGACAGCGTTCCTGTGTTTATTCAGAAGAGAATTTTAAAAAAAACACATACCGTGCTATTTAAATATAATTAAAACACAAGGTCCCGTGTCAGGGTCTGTTTGGATTTTGAAGTTGAATTTTTTATAGCTTTTACCTATGTGATGGTCACTGATTGCGAACTTTATCTAGATAGCTTTTCTCAGAGAGTATCAATGCCAACCATTTTCAAGAATCAAATGAAGGTGGAACTAGGGCCTTAAAAACTACAGTCTATTTTATGCTAATTGTTCAATACTATGCATTTTGCCACAGTTAAGTTCATCAGAGGGTGAGGTACAGGAAATAATAATTCTTTCTTCAAATTAATGGCAATTATAAGAATGCTTCATTGGAAAAAAAAATTAATTAGATTTATCTCTAGGCTCATTAGCACCAAGGAAATTGAGTGTGCTATGCCTTAAAAATAAAGCAGATCAGAGTTCATCTGTTAAAAATAAAAAAATAAATGTTATTTATATAAAACTACCAGTTCCATGGCTCAAGAACTCTACCAGGTGAGTGAGATGTGTTATTGTATAAAGTATTATGCTACGAGTGACATGCCAAGGTTCCAGAATGCATTGAATGCTCTTTTTATGAATTGTCTCCTTTGTGTGAATTTTAGTGTTCTGAGGGAAGCGACACAGTAGACAGGATGCTATGTAGGTTTCAAGGATGGGCTGATTTCATGCTCTTCCATTTCCTCATACAGGTTTTCACATTAAAACTAATATTGATGCAACTTATTATCACATTCGACAAAATTTAAAATAAACCTTTATTAATATAAACCATACATATTCAGTGTGGGTAAGTATTTGATAAATGTTATGCTTGGGACAGAATCTACTGCAATGAATAACACTTGTTCCTATGGGATGAACATGTGGGAAAAAATACCAGGGCTTCAATTTTTCCTTAAATATGTGGCATTTATGAAATGGCAAACTTTATGTTCTCTATTTGTTTATCCCTTTCCTTTTGTGTCTCAGCTGCTACAATACCAAGCAATAGTCTGTCACTATGTAGTTTTAGAGAATTATTTGTGTCACATCCAATATAACTATGCTTATATACTATACTTGATTTATTTTCATTTTCACTTCCTCGTGCACTTAAAACATCTTTTTCTGTGAAGTGCCTCATATTAAATTAGCGATGCTGTCAGTAAATCAAGTACAAAAATAAATACCTGACATTTTTCTCACCCGCTGAGCATCTGTACGTTTGATGATGTGGTGAGTCTTCAATAAGTACAAGTTGAATGGGAGTTAAAGAAAGTTTTGTAAACATAGTTCCCCCTTTATTCAGTTTCTCATAGTTCCACGTTTAAAGGAACCAGAAAAACAAAACAAAACAAAGCAAAAAAAAACAGTTGCTCAAGCTTGAGGGAGTCCCTCTACACCTTTCCTTGTGGAAAAGATATGAATACCCCTGAGGAGTGAATGGGAGATTAGGTAGGGGAAAGTGGGGAGGGAGTAGGAAGAAGGCAGGGAGTAGGAAGAAGGCAGGGAGAAGGAAGAAGACAATGTGGTTGGTATGACAAATGAAGAAAAGTTTTAAAATTAAAATCTTGCATAATAATCTGATTTGAAGAATTACAAAGAGAAAGAATATTGGCACCTAAAACATATACAGCCATGAGAATTTTAAAGTATCATAACTATAGCACATAATTTAAATCTTGTAAGAACTCTGTGGTAGGCAATATCAGGAAAGCCTTCTCCATCTTATAGAAGAGAAATAGAAAATTGGGCTTTTATGTGTAGCTCAAGGAAATTGTGCACACATTATGAGTATCTAGTGTATTTGACATAATGAACGAAATTTGACTTCATCTAATAGTGAAATATTTTATATAACAGACCACTTGACATTTAATTTCTTAAATTGTCTTTAGAACCAGAGGGCATGATAGTGAATTGAGTGATATAATGAACAGGACTTTCCCTGGATCTTTATTTATTTATTTATTTTTTGATGCTGAAGTTCAATGCCTTGGAAAGCTGCATGCTCAGTAGAAAAGAGTAGGTTCTGCATTTGTTTGTATCGTTATAAACTTAGATCTTATTTCATCATGACTATCTCTTCTGCGTGCTATCTGGATTTATGTTCTCTGTAAAATGAAATATCTAGCCATTTCTTTCTACAGGTTATTTCTCTTTTGGGACCATTTTTTCTCATGTCAGCTATGGCTATATCTGGAGTGAGGTAAAGGGCATAAACGTGAGTTAAAACATATGTGTTCTTCATGATGATACACTTGATACTGCTTTACATGAATCTCAATACTGTTAGATCACCGATTGGCAAATTGGCAAATTTTTCCATTGTTCCTTTGCCTTCTTAAGACCCCTGCTTTGGTCCTCTTATATGTAAGCTATTTCTTTTCCCTTGCTTGATACCCTTGATATCCTTCATTCTGTATTCCATTTTTAATTTAACTTATTATAAAATAGCAGACTTTCATATGACACTTCATAATTTTTGTCTGTTATGTCTCTTACTGTGGCTTACATGCTAGACTGGAAAGTGAAGTTTATGTGGCAGGATATTAATTCTTGATATTTATAGATGAGATCTTTATGAGGCAATCAAGATTTTAGGAGGGATTTATTTGGAGAGATTTCGATCTGTTGACTGTTAGCTACTGCAAGAATAAGAAATTATAATGCAAGTTTGTCTTCCATCATTCATAGTCCCCATTTTCACATGCCTACTTAACTTTTTTCTATTGGCTATGGGATAAGACAGCAGTTAGTGACACTTGGCAATCATGAGCATCTCAACAACTTAGTCCTTAGAATTTTAAGCTAAATATTATTGTATCTTTATAAGTTACCTCCTCTCAGGTAAATTTTACTGTACATATAGCAATAGAAACAGAAAAGGAGAATAATTTAGCAATGGCAGGTACCACTTGATCGTTAATGCATCCAAAGTTTCTAGATCATACTAGGCACTCAAAATACATTTACTAAATAAATAACTTTGGAAAACATAAATCAAACATCAGTTGGAATTAAAAAATTGTAGTCTTATTCAAATATTGTTTTGGTACTGTGAATTTCAGCTCTGTTCAAGCAAAAAATTAAGCAAGAGGGGAACTTTATAAAGTTGAAAAATACTAAATAAACGTAATATTGCTTTTAAAGGTCTTTTTAAATTCAAATCAGACATCAAGATTTAAACAGATTGCAGTAAAAATTGCCTTTGTAAATTGTTTTGCTGGGGCAAGAATGTAGAAGCTGAGACAAGAAAATAGGTAGAAATTAATCTATGTGATTTTTGTAATCTTTAGGTAAATTTGGTAAATGCTAACTTCCAGAACTCTCCATAAGGAGCTCAGAAAATTATTTTAAAAAAATGCCTGCCTCAGTGGGTGTACAACCCTTTGTGGTCCAGACTTCCTTGCTTATCTTCTCCCTCCTTCTGCTCTTCAACTGGACCTTGGGAGCTCAGTCCGTTGCTCTGATGAGGGTCTCTGTCTCTATCTCCATCCATATAGGTGGACAATGATTCTATGGTGATATTCGAGGTAATGGGAGCTCACCAAATCCCGCTGGAATGGGACTGAATAAGCATGCGATCAAACCAGATTCTCTGAATGTGGCTGACATGGGGGCTGACTGAGTAGCCATTGATAAAGGCTCTGGAACTTGTTTCTACTGCATGTACTGGCTTTTTGGGACCTTGATCTATTTGGATGCAAAGCTTGCTAGGCCTGGATGTAGGGTGGGCAGATGGCCTTGGACTTCCCACAAGTCCTTGCCCTCTCTTAAGGAAGGAGGGGGAGGGAGGAGAGTGAAGGAGGGAGCAGGAGAGTATTGGGAGGAGGGAAGGAAGTGTAAATTTTTGAATGGAAAAACAAATAAATAAATAAAAAGCTGCCTGTAATTAAGGAACATTTTATTCATTAGTAGGACACCCACAGAAACCGGAATTTAAGACCAGCCTCAATCAAAACTAAAGCCATGTTCAGATAACATTTGACTGAAACCACTACAAAAGGAGAAAACAGAATCTTGTCTACAAACTCAGAGGGAGAGCTGGCACTATGACATCTATCTCAAATTCCAGTGCTCAGGAGGCCTACACAGAAGGAGCATGACACTGACGTTACTTTGGGCTACAGAAGAGAGACCATGTCTCAAAAGGAAGAAGTAAATGACACAGCGAAGATGTCAGTTTGAGCCAAATCAAAGGTATGTACTTTTGACTGGGAATATTTTTAAATTAAAACAAATGAAGTGAAGAACATATATCATCCTGAAATACTTTCTATGTAAAATATGCAACTCTCGATAATAAGAAAATGAAGTTAACCAAAAAATAAAATGAGATTAAAATATCAGATATATTTTCATTGTGGAATGACCAGTTAGGAGCAGTTCAAATGTCGCTTTCTATAGTTAATTATTTCTACAACCTAATTACATTTCTGAGCTAATTCACTTAATATATGTTCTATGTCATCCTGAATGAGAGTATTAAGAAGACCTTGCTATTCCAAGAAATGAAACACTCTCCTCTTTTCCCTCTTCCAGAGAGTGCATCCATGTTTGTGTACTCATTGATGAAATCTCTGCCTCAGCTATCCATTTCCTTTTCCATGCAAAAAGCAAAAAAAGAAAAGAAAACTTATCAAGCCCATGGCTTCCAGTCAGTCATAAAATTCAGCATCAGCAGAGACAAAGGAAAAGTGGGACTTGACCTCTTATGTCATATCTTGTTTCAGGGAAGCTGTTTGGCATCAGGGGTGAAAACCAGGTTTCTTCCCTGCAACATAATGCTAATTAATGTGATGGGGGAAATAGTGGATACGTGGGCATGCCATATGGTAGGTAATAACGTTTCACACAGTGCCCTCTACAAACATGCATTCCTTTCCAGCTGTTGCCCAAGTTAGTTCAGAGGATTTTATCATTTCTTATGCAACCCCATTTCTGAAGTCTCGGTAAGACCCATGAGCTTTGGTGTCTGGACAAAGGAACTCTTCACTTTCCACGTCATTTTTAGAGACCCTGCACCAGCTGTGGAAATCAATTAGGCCTGGTGAAAATTGAGCTGTTCTACATTCTCAGTAATGAAAAAGGCCAACTGCACGGCAGCGATTTTCTCTGTCCTTACAAAGATGGATGAGGACTTGAGGTTTTTTTTTGCGCAGCTCCATGGAATCGCCTATTACTTCAACTTTGAAAGTTGCCAGGCATGTGAGAAGATTAACACAGAAGACTCTTCAAAGCCGCGGGGCTATTATACCACTGCACACCAATGGCATTGGTGACTCCTCCAGGCATCTACTCAGCCATGAGACAGTCAAAACAAACCCTTCGGCAGTACCTGCCAAAGTCAGTTCCCTCTGCTGTTCCTGATTTCCTTGATAATCAGAGAAATGGCTAGTGCTATTCCTCAAATTTAAATGTCTAATCCATTAGCCTAGAGACAGTTCGGGGACAATGTGGAAATATAGGGATAAAACTGAGTAAGAAGGTACCTAGGGTGGCCAATAGGCCCAGAGAAATGCCAAAATGCAAAGAACCACTCGCAGGACACTAGGATAAAAGGAGACTTCACCTCTTGTTACTTCTGAAGAATGTTGCAGAGGGGAAGCGTGTCCTTCTCCTTTAGGATACTGGCTTCACCATTGTCTCAAGAAACACATTCACAATAAAATAATATCATAGTTAATCCGTTCAGTTGAAGTTTGGTTCCCCCAAGTTGGGCATAACAGACTGGACAATCCCGGTGATGAGGTAGAACTTTTATTCTCTCAATTGAAGGTTTTGGCAACATATCTGGGGCTAGATCACCAGGTGCCCGTACCCATCATCCACTTCCTAACTTTGGCGACCAAAAGTTCTCCTAGATATTGCCATATGCATCTCTGCTTAGGGAGAAAGTTGACTCTTAAAGAATGGGTACATTAAAACAACGCTTCCATTTAAGTGAAAGAAATAGGAAAAATCAGGGGAATTTATTCTACTGAAACTGCAGAGAATACAGGTTAACTCTCCGTCATACAAAGCTGAAGCCTGTTTTACCGTGATTGGCCCTGAAGTTATCACTACAGAATTTTTGCATACAGACACAGAAGGCTAAATAAAGTGGCATACATTTTTAACTGATTACTTTTTAGACTTTGCTTTCTTATTTGCTATGAAACTCTTTTCTTGAACTTTATAATTAATGCAACATTTTCACATTTGTTGTTTGATTTGACTCACAGGTACGGAAATCAAATTAGATTCCAATTTTTATTTTGAAGGCAGATGTGCTGAATGCAAATGACTTGTTTAAGGGTAAATGTCAAACCTTTTAAAATAAAATTATAGTTTTCTCTGTGTGATAGTCTTTCCACGTACCTGCAAAAAAAATTAAAAGCTGTTTAGGCAAAGTTAGTAGAAATAAGTACTTTTAATTAAAATGTGAGTTATGGTGGGCTGACATTATAGCTTAGTGATTAAAGACACTTGTTGCCATGGCTGGTAACTTTGATTTCTATCCCTGGCACCTTCAAATTATCTTCTGACACAAGTATTTTTGTTTTAATGCACATTCACATACACAGAGAAAGACATAATTAAGTAAAATATGAATATAAGGCATGATTTTATAAAGAATTCTCTGTCAATATTTAGATAGTTTTCTTTAGCTAAAATTTTAGTGAAAGATAAACCAATGGTACTGTGAGAATTGTTACAGCACCCTTGTATAACACAAAAAATAAATACGAGATTTTTCAGTAGAGTTTAGGATTCAGTAGCAAGGAAAAATAACGCTGGATGCAAGATGCTGAACTATTCCAATTGCTACAAATCCTTCCCATTATTCGTTCCCTGTTAGATATAATACTTTATATAGATATATGTGGCTAGATTCTCTGAATGTGGCTGGCCCGGAGTCTTTCTGAAAAGCCATTGACAATGACACTGGGACTTGTTTCCTCTGCATATACTGGATTTTGCGGATCCAGTCTGTCTGGACACTCACCTTCCTGGACCTGGAGGTAGGGGGGAGGAACTTGAACTTCCCACAGGGCAGGAAACCCTGACTGCTCTTAGGGATGGAGAGGGAGGAGGAGAGGGAGTGGGGGGAGTGGGAGGGTGGTGGGAGGAGAGGCGGAAATGGAAACTTTTATAATTTAATAAAATTACTTTCAAAAAAATAGCTGTAATCCCAACATATTGTATTCTGTGTTTTGTCCTCTAAAAGGGATACAGTGATAGTCTTGAATGCTAGCATCCACATTTGAGATTGGTGGTTTTTATTTAAACAAACAAGTTAACATCTTTCAAAACAATAGTGTGACATATGTGGTTTGTGAATTTGTAAATTGATCTTCCCTACTGAGAACACTAAATAGCTTTAGAGTTTATACAATAATCGGGCCACATATGATTAGGTTACACACACTAAAATAAGTGCTCTGGTACTGAAGACATAATTAATTCTTCTGTCACAATCTGCTTTATTTTCTAATCATTCAAAAACATTCAGTTAAAATAAACTAAAGGAAACGAAACTAATAGGACACAAGTCTCAGTTACTGTGGGTAGATGTGGCGGACTTGTGAAAACATGTTTCATTTAAAGCACTTGACAAGTGGGGAATTCAGAGAGCTACAAACCATTCTAATGGTTTCTAATTTTGAATGGACGATAAACATTCTACACTATGTGTTAGCAAAGTTGCTTTTCCCATAGTAGAAAACTCCTCAGGACTTCCAGCAGGTGTTCTGGGAACTTGAGGAAAAAGATGCTGTGTGTGATAGAAGTTTCTCCATAGACAAGATTATTGTAAAACATTTTCTGAAAAGATTTTCTCAGGGCCTTGGAACATAAGTTGCTTGTGTCAGTGTGCATGTGGGAGTGTGTGAAGGGAAACTAAACAGGATAGAAGACTAAACATAGTCAAGTTTGAAGCCAAATATATCAGTCTCCCAGCAAGTGTTTGGTCTTGCTTATTGCCTGTCTTTATTTCAGATTGAGATAGCAATTCTTGCTTGTCAACTTGGCTGCAGCTGGAATTAACTAAAATTCAAGTGGCTGGGTGCACTTGTGAGATTTTTTTTGTTGTTTGCTTTTTTCTGAATTAAACCATTTGAAACACAAAAACCTGGTTTAATTCAGTCCTTTTGAGGTGGGAAGATCCGCCTTTAATTTGGGCCATACTTTAGTTGTCAGCCTATATAAAGGACATGAGAGAAGGGAGCTTGCACTCTTGGTCTGCTTGCTTCTTTGCTCTCAAGTAGGTAAACCTATACTGAAGCATGTAACAACAATCTTTGATCTTAATGATTTTATTTTTGTAGCTTAAATATATCCACTGACACTGGAAGTGCTTTTACTGTGTGAAAAAGAGAAATACTTCAATCTATGATTTCATTAAACATCTCAAAGATTCTGAATAAAATCAGAAAAGCAAAAGTATTTACAAATATCATACTTTTTGCCTTTCCTCATAAAAGAAATGCACTGCTCCACTCAGAATTTGAAGAAATAGGTTATTAATTATTAACATATTATCATATCTGAGTCTAGTAGCTGGTAGATATGATGTGTCTCATACAGCGCACAGAGTATGACCATACAGATTCCTCCCTGTCCCCGACTTGACTCTTGTTTTGTTGGTAGTGGTCTCATCCTTGTAGCACATAGAGTTCCAAAGAGATAATGGCATTTGTAATGACTAGTAGACCTGTCAGCTTGACAGGATCTAAAATCACTGAGACGGGCTTCTGAACATGAATACAGATAAATGATATTGGTTTTGTATTAAGACGAGAAGATCAATCCACAATGGCTGGGCCCCTTTGTGACCTGGGGTATTCTGGATAGTAAAGATAGAAAAGGTGAGCCGAACACTAGCACACACTGTTCCGATTTCTGCTTCTTTACCATGACACAACGTGACTGCCTGCATACTCAATAGCTGCCTTGCTTTTGAGAGTTCCTCCACAAGGATGGGCCATAAAGAGTGAAAGAAGAAAGTTCTGTGTGGCTGTGTAAGGGATGTATGATCTCATAAATAAATGCATATTGTTGACTGAAACCACAATGCCCTAGACCCACCAGATTCAGAAGAACTTTCCCTGGGTCAGCCTCAGGGAACTGGAAACACCTCTAGCAAACTGATAACCTTTCCAACATGAGAAAAATATTCCTGATGGAGATTATTACTTTGGTAGCTCACCACACATGGTAAGCTATATAAATGACAAATAGACATGAAATTAAGTTCACATTTGTAAATCTTTTGTGAAAATTATGATGCACGTCTTTTTATTTACAGTACTAACAATGGATCCAGGGCCTCATTTTGTGTTTTAATATGTGTTTTATATAAAATTACATTATTATACAAAATATGTTTATAAAATAGTATGTATTTTATACAAAAATGAAGTTGACTTTCATATGAAACCTAAGGAAATCAAGCATTACTTCATATACAGGTATAGATAAGTATATATGCTTCATATATTTTACAATATACATAGTTCTTCCCTTTCTTCTACTGAACTTTGGCACAAAGGACAGAAGTTATTGTTATCGATTTCCTGAGTAAGAACATAGTGCAGATTTTGTACACCCAGAACTAATATTCAGTGATTGTACTTTCAGTAGAAATGCATGTGGACATGTCTTTCTCCTTTTTCAAAAACGGCTGATCAATTCAGACTTCCTATTGTCTTTTGGAATGTGTTTGGTGAAGAGTTCCAGAGCCAGGTCTTCATCCTGCTGCTTCTGTTTTTCACTGAATGTCTTTAACGATTCCAGTTTAATAAAAGCTTTGGAACAGGTACCCAAAGCTCTGTTTGCACAAGCACAGAGTGCTAGTAACAAGTCGTTCACAACTGAAGGAATGATGTCTTCATAATCTCTCATATGACGAGCTGTCTTCAACACAATGTCAACATATCCCTTGGATATCTGCTTCTGGATGAGTATAAATAGGTTGTAGGCTTCAGTTCCTCTCCTAGAATTTTCTGTAAACTGACTATCTATAGATAGAACTTCTTTTAACAAGACTGTCAAAGCAGAAGTGGCCTCTGAATTTTCCCCTTTCACTGTCCCTCGCTATGTAAACACCACTTTAATAGATATTTATTAATATGCAAGTACAATAATCTTTTCTGCACAACTCATTGATATTTTCATTCACTTTTAATTGCATTTTGTTTTCTAATGTCATGCAAGAATTATTTATATTAAAAATTGTTGGACCTATGTAATATGTACCTTTTCCCCTTTGTCCCATATCCTCGGAGATCAAACTCACTTGGGTGTGAATCGTCCCCTCAGGATTTATAGATCACTTGTATTTATATTAATGCACACGAATCATCCTAAAAATTTTTGGGACAGATGTTCTCTTTTATCTCTTCCAAACACTTACCCTTTCTTCAAGAACATATTAAGGCACTATATCAACGAACAGCGTAGTCTTAGAATGATGTCAATCTGTTTATGTATCATTCCCTGGCCCCTGAGCTGACTCTCAGGTGTAATCTCAGTAAATAAAAAACCTACTGTGTGTTTAAAAAGGGAGTTGGCCTTGGACTTTCCTTTGCTGCCCATTTACAACAGCCAGTCTGAATTATCTTTCTGTCCCTATCCAAAGTATGATTTCTGACAGTAATGCTTACAAGTAATCATTGTAGCTTATCAAGTCCTATCTGAAAAGCATGAATAAAACAAAATAAAAGATCTAAGATCTGGCGAGCATTCAAAAATTTGTTCCTCTGTGATCCCAGACTGGAATAATAAAGAGACAAGAACAATTTACTTTGGGCTTCATAGATCTGCTTCCTTCCTGAATTTGTATGCTTACATATTTGGCCATTTTAAGGATGGTTTGGTGATAAGTCATCCTCATATGGTACACACATTTAAAAGTATACATTTCACTCGGTTTAACTTTTTCTGACAGATAATAATAAAAAGTCTCTCATTTCATGAAAATAGCAGTGGTCTGTCTCTGGGGGAGGAGACATCTATTTAAAATTGAGATAGAGTTTAGTTGTAATTTCCTCTTAGAAAATCAGGTTATTTTGCACACCAAAACGGACATCCACCAGTGATTAAATCTTGGCCTTTATCTTATGAAGATAGAAAAATGATAACGGGGATTATGAAAGTTAAGCTGAGTTCCACTGGTGTGAAGTTCATTGACACCTATGAAGAACTCAGGTCGTAAAGATCACCTTTCAACTGTCCAGTGGTAAGTTACACTCACTTGGAACGAATAGTTCATAAATATAAATAGAACTGATTTTCTTTCTCTTTTCTTTTAGTAGCAATCAGTTGAATAATGATTTTTTTATATATTATGAATTCAGTGGCTCCTCTTCCTTAACCAGATGAGATGAAGAACAAAAGAACAGCAGCAGGAACATGAAACAATAAAGTCCTCCTGGGTATCTGGCAATGACAGCAAGATTGCAACACCTTGTAAAGTCTGTCTGTGCTGTTAGGTTACTTGAAAACTCAGTCCTTGTTCCATGTTTTTTTGCTTTTTTTAATTTAGATTATCCTTTATATGCTACTAAATTTAATTTTAACCGATGTCCTAAACAAAGATTCGTGAAGTTCATTTTATGATACATTCATTTCCTTAGCTCATATATGCTCATTAGTTTTTATTGTAAACTTGATACTACCTAGAGAAACCTAGGAAGTGGTCATCACATTGGGGAATTTTTTAGCTGAGACTGTCCTGTGGACATGTCTTTCATATATTTCCTTAATGTTAACTGAGGTAGCATGGAATAACGAGTCCATTTCCAACCCTACAAAGTTTACCCTGGGCTATATAAGACAGCTAGCAAATTGTGGGCCCGTGAGTTAACCAGGAACTAGTGTTCATTGCTGGCATCTACTTCATGTTTAGGTCTTCATGCTCAGTATTCTATTAAGTTCCTCTTCTGACTTCTCTCCGTGACATAATGTGATTTGCATTATAAAATGTGATAAAACTTTTTCTCATCCAACGTGCTTTTGGTCAAGATGTTTGTCACAGCTGCAGAAGCAAACTACAGCACCAAGTCACATACTGGGAGAGACACGTAATATGGGTGTAATGCTTAATTTATCAATATTCTGGAATTACTCATACATCTATGAAAAAGCAATATTGTGTCAAAGGAAATAGGCTACTATGATATCACATAAATAAAACAGTAAATTTCCAGTATATGGATAAAAAACTGAAGTTTTGAATAATATCCATGTTATTTTATGTTCATAGTCATGTTATATGGAAGGTGAAGAATCAGACAAGCTCTAGCCCTCAACTCCTTCAGAGTCTTAAAGGGATGTCCAACACATTGAAAATTAGAGGTGTACTCTCTTCTCCGGAGGTATGTAGTTTCTGCACATTTTAATACCATTAAATCATGTGCACTTGATTTAGAATTGGGACTTATCTCAAGTTCTCAGAGGCCAGGGTGAATAAAAATAAGATCAAAAAGAAGAGAACATTATGAACTAAGGTAGGGAATTGCACCATCACTGAATATGTTCTGAGGGTCTTCTTTTCTGCTTTTCTTCTCAATGATTTAATTTCTCCGCTCTAGGGAAACACAAGTTAGAAAGGTAAAGCAAATTTATCACTTCTGAAAACTGCTGCAAGACCCCCAAGACACAATGATTACCCCAAAATTGAATTTAAATAAAAGTAATTAGTTTTATCTTATGTTTTAATTCATTTACCTTTGCATTGAAATCCCCCTGGAGTTTTGAAACTCATCAGCCATTATCCCTGAAGCTGATTCAATAATGTGCGAATAAATACACCATTAACCAATTATACATAATGACTGCAGGGCATGCCAATAGTGGAACAGCTCAGGTGATTTATAAGGCTCACTCCCTATAGCCCTTGTGCAACTCGAATTTTCATAAGAAATACATTGAAAGTTTAGAAATACTTTATATATACTTGTAGTCACCAGCTGGGGACATGAATAAACAAAAGCAAGAAATTTCTATTTCCATGTTTTTTTAAACAATTTGTCACATAAAAGTACTCAAGTGTAAGCTATGAAATATTCATTTGAAGTCAGTGGTACATAGATATTTTTTGTTATTATTTTGTTTTCTGACCTCCTTTTAGACAGAACAGGCGATGTGAGCCTAAATGCTGATAATGTATAACACTAGTGAATTAATAAGCACTGGTTGAGTTTCACGTCAACCATGAATATGAGAGTCGAGGTCTGAAAACATGGCTCAGAGATTATGAGAAATTGCTTCTATTGCAGATAATCCCTTGTTTAATTCCAAGTACTAACTCTGGACCAGCTATAACTGCCTATAACTCAAGTACCAGGGGACCAAAGACCTTCTTTGGGTCTCCTTCAATATTCGACAACAGCTGAACACATAGAAATAAATAGGCACATACATCTGAATGTGTATACATACATACATATAAATAAAATTTAGAAATCAAAATATATCAATTTTGTATCACAATTAATACAAGATCTTTAAGATACTTGTACCTCATAATGAATGGAACATGATTAGATTATATTCCACTTGAAGTGTCCTATATTTTATGGATTAATAAAAGAGGTGATGGGAAAATAAGTAATTTTAGGTAAAATAGTTCATAGGGTTTCTTCTTTTTTCTTTTTTTATTATTTGACACAATTATTCTGGGAAAATTTTAAAGATTTTCTGTGGGCATCAGAGTTTTTTATTTCATACATATCTCCAATCTCTGATAAGCTATTAGAAATTGTCAGATGTGTAAAATTGTATATCTGGCTTTTTCATTTGTAAAATGAATAAGATAAACATGTAGGCTAGATCAGAGTGCTTTAGGTAGTGTAAAATATTCTTTTTACTGCTCTAGTGAATAGTTAAGTATATAGTAATTGCTAAATTGCTACTTAGTAATTGTATATAGTAGTTGCTAAATTACTATATCATCTGGAAATTGCAACAAGTTTTCTTATTGTGAGTGACTTATATTAGATATATATAGAAAAATATATTTTTCTTCTTCCATTACCAACTATGTATACATTTTGCCTTATGTACTTTCTTAATAGTGGTATCCATAAATCATTTCACAAAGTAACTGAAACAAATGTGCATTTTAGGGAAGCAAAGAAAGATATTGACTCATACCTTTGTACCTTTTGGGCACAAAGTCCTACAGTGCATTACCTTCATGACACTTCTTTAACTGTGTGACAGCAGTATACAGAAGAAGATGGACATTAAGCAGAAAAAGGTGCATTTATTTGAGTGAGATAGTGAGTAGTAAGCATTGTAAGCTTGAAAACTAAGCCTCACACATGTATATTGTCTTCCTTATATGGCAGTATGCTTATTCAAGCAGAGTTGGCTATAGGTTTCTACACTCTCTAATTATAGATGTTTATCAAATACAAGCCATAAAATATATAAGTACCAAGATGATTTACTGCATGGCAAGATAGAATCACATGTTTTATACTCAACATTCCTTTTCAAGTGGTACAATTCATGAAACAAAAATAATCTTTTTATTATTGCTACAGAGAATAATGAGAGGGCAAACAGACTCACACAGTGATGCTATAAAGTTGAAAAAAACTGGTGATAAGAGAGACAGTAAAGATAAAATGTGAAACTCCACTAGTGTGCTGGAGATAGTGCCTATGAACGCAATATTTTTCTTATAACAGATTTGCATATGTTTTAAACTGTCATACTGCCTTTTTAAATTGATTACTTTTACAAGCTTGTCAAAATCATATCTCATTTCTAGAGTTTTGTGCTAATAAAATAAAATATGTTGTAAAGTATAAAACATGAAATTCTTATATGGAAAAGTCCTTAAATGATGTAGACACATTTTAAGCTACAAAAACCAGAAAGCCAAGTTAGAGTATCTCAAACATTCATTAGATAAGTTGTGTCCACAACTAATATGTGAGTGGTTTTGCTGGTATCTATTCACCAAGTGATAAATTAGAGAGGTATACTTCTTCTTACATTGATACCTAAGATTCACTGGTCTTTTCCTGAGAACCTTTTTCCTTGTGGTGCTATGGAATTTATCTCTTATGATAAAAGAGAACATTTCCATCCATGAAATTGGCATGCCTCTTATCATTAGGAAAACATTAAAAAAAAAGGAAACAAACAAACAAAACACATCCCCCTTATCAGAATTCCAGTTATTTCTCAGAGGCTTGCACTCTATTAAGTAGCGACTGTACCAGAAAACATCTCTAGGCAATGACCTTTCCAAAATAGTTTTATCATTATTTCCATTGAGATATTCTATTCCAGAAATTTCACAGAATTCAGAAAGCAAAGACTCATAAGACTAAGGACCTAAGAAAGTTATGAATTTGGAATATCCATCCCCAGGTTATATATGTGGTAAATAATTTATAGGCATTGGAGGCCCTTTGTTGGAGCTTCTTGTAAGTCAAGTTTGAAACACAGGGAGAGGCTGTTTTCCTGGATAATTATTCATTTCAGGATAGAACTTTTGGTGATGTAACTGTGTTTGAGTAGCCTATGCTCTATGAACTTGTTTTACCAGTTCATTCTTGGTTAGAGTTCTAATTATTTCTTTGTTCTCTTATCTGTATCTTATCTGAAATTAATACAAGGTTGTTCACATCTCTCAAAGGGAAAAAAAACCACAGCACAAACCCTATAAAGGTGTAAAAGAGATGTAGTAGAAATGGCTGAAAAGATACTGACACAGAAAGCAAAAGAAAGCCAGATTTGCACTGACTGGACTCAGTGTTGATAATATAAGGTTGGAGAACAAACGTTGGCATGCAGTTAGAAAGCTTCTCACAGTATGAAGTCTTTTCATAATGATTGATTTTTATGATAAATCAAAGAATTTATGCAATTTCTTTCTAAGTATTCCTTATCTTTTTTGTGTGTCTTTATGGCTATTTATGACCTATCTTTCTAAGAAAATTTCAGCTTATGCATTTTCACACTTATTGTGGCTTTCTTGATCCTTGGCCTCTGAGCCAGAAAGGGACACACTAGGAAAAGAAGGTGATATTAAAAATCAATTGTAACCACCATCTAGTCCTGAGCCTTGGAACCTGGCTTATTTATTATATGTTCCAAGGAAATAATCTAGAAATTTGTTAGTGATGCTTCCTATTTTATATAGCAATTAGATTGTGTTAAACAATATAAAAATATTTCCATCAGTTTTTCAAATGTAAGCACACTATAATCAAAGCATTGATTCCAGGTTAGATATATTCTATTTCAAAGGAATTTGTATGTTCAGACTGTGCAGTGAAGACAATGTCATTCTTTTCTCACAACAGTTGCCTTTACATAGTATTGTTTGTTACAGTATCAGTTGATTTCACAGAGACTTCACAAAGAGGCATCTAAATAACAGAAAACTTAGAGGGAAATTTTGAAGCCATTTATGAAGTCATTATAAAGTCTGATGTTAGTATTAATTCTTCAAACGCTGTCTTGAGGGATCTGTTGGTCATGATGGCACAATTCCTTTTGAGGAACTGTATAAATTGACTCACTGCCATAACTGTTAAACTGAACCACGTTGAGGAAAGAGGATAGAATGTTTAAGAAAACAGACAGATTCTTCTTGGCTGTCAAAACAAGAGATCATGAAATTAAGAATAGTAACCTTTGCATTAACATGAACACTTTGACGTGGAATGAGTTTGCTCTGGAGGTCAGTTTATTACGCTGAAATTCTTCATGCTGCGGGCTCATGTCTTTACCTCTTCACTGTTTTCCTGTCAAGGGAATAAAAGAAAGAGGGTTAATACTATCTGGAATCCCTCTTTTGTTATGGAGTCTATCAAACTTGATTAAATGTACTGCAAGTTTAAATAACATAGGCTGTGGGAAATGTTCAGCTCTAAGGTAATAACAGGTTCCCCTTGTTAGATAAGCAATACAGAAATGCTAAGAGATTTCTTTTCTTAATAAAAAAAGAACTAGTAAGTTTCCTGTTTTTCCTTTGTTTCACATAGACCTTTATATTTTGGCTTCTCTGAGTGTATGTTTTTGTTGTCTTTGCAAAAATATGGTTAGTTGTAGTTCTGTTGGGCCTATGATTCTTGTATCTCTTTCTGTGAAAGTATCATCTTACTGTTATTACTATGTCTGTGCAATATGGTTTAGAATCATGTATTGTATTCTTTTCAGAATTGCTTTGCTTTACTTTGTCATTTGTGTCTCATTATAAGCTTTGAGGTTGTTGTGAAGAGTTATTTGGTTAGTATTTTCCTAGGGAATACATTGGATATATATATAATGTATATATATATATATATATATATATATATATATATATATATTTGTTGTTGTAGGATGTCCATTTTGCAACATTGATTCTTCTGATTTATGAGCAAAAAGTTCTATCCATACTCTAGTTTCCTCCTCAATTTCCTTTTTTTACAGTTCTTCTAATTTTATTTTTTCTTAAGTTTTAAAACAATCTGTATTTTACATATTTATTTCCCCTCCCTCATCTCCTCTCACTCCTCCCACCCTGCCCGTCATCTACTCCTCAGAGAGGGTAAAGCCTTCCATGAGGAGTCAACAAAGTCTGTCACATCATGTTGAGGCAGGACCAAGGTTCCCCCCTCCCACAATGTATCCAGACTTAGCATTGTATCCTTCTGTAGGGAATGGACTCAGAATGCTAGTTCCTGCATGAGAGATAAATCATGAGCCCCCTGTCAGTGGCCCCATAAACTGTTCAAACCACACAGCTGTCACCCACATATAGCTGGCCTAGTTCAGTCCTATGCAGGTTCACCAGATGTTAGTCTGGAGTCAGTGAGTTCCAACAAGCTCAGGTAAGCTGTTTCTGTGGGTTTTACCCATCAGAGTCTTGATCCTTTAGCTCATATTAGAACTCCTTCCTCTCTTCTACTGGACTCTGGGAGCTCGGTCCAGTGCTTAGCTGTGGATCTCTGGATCTGCTTCCATCAGTTACTGGATAAAGGTTCTATGAGGACAATTAAGGTAGACATCAGTATGATTACAAGGGAAGGCCAGCTCACGCACCCTCTCCACTATTATTTACATTTTTAGCTGGAGTGATCCTTGTGGATTCCTGGAAATTTCTCTGGTGTCAGGTTTCTTGCTAATGCCATAATGACTCCATCTATCAAGATATCTCTTTTTTCATTGCTGCCCTCTGTCCTTCCCTCAACAGGATCCTCCCATTCCCTCATATTCTCCTTCCCACTCCTCTTCTCCCCTTCCCTCTCTCTTACTAATCTCCCCCACTCTTTCCCCATGCTCCCAATTTACTCAGGAGATCTTATCTCTTTTCCCTTCTCAAGGGGATCCATGTATGTCTCTCTTAGGTTTCTTCTTGTTACCTATTTTCTCTGATGTTGTGAACTATTGGCTGGTTATTTTTTGCTTTATGTCTACTATCCACTTAGGCATAAGTATTAAGCTAAATTATACAATGGAAAAAGAAAGCATCATCAACAAATAGTCCTGGTATTACTTGTGCCAACAACTAGAAGAATGCAAATAGATCCATATCTATTCCAATGCACAAAACTCAAGTCCAAATAGTTCAACATAAATCCAGCCACACCAAACATCATGGAAGAAAAAGTGGAAAGTAGCCTTGAACACATCAGCACAGGAGATCACTTCTTAAATATCATACCAGTAACACAGACACTGCGAGCAACAGTTAGTAAATGGGACATCCTGAAACTGAGAAGCTTCTGTAAGGCAAAGGACATGGTCAATAACACAAAACAGCAGCCTACAAAATGGAAAAAGTCTTTCTCAATTTCTTTCTTCAGTATCTTAAAGTTTTCGTTGTTCATTTCTTTCATGTCTGTGGTTGTTCTTATTTTCATGTGTTTCCATGTGTGTGTGTGTGTGTGTGTGTGTGTATATGTGTGTGTGTGTGTGTGTGTGTGTGTTATGAGTGATAATGTTTATTTGATTTCTCTTTTTGGATATTGAAAGCTTGTCTTTGAGATATGTGAACGCAATGTGTCTTACTTTTCTGTCCTTTAAGTTTGCTCATCATACTTATCAGCTATAAGAGTTTTTTTATGGAATTAAGCCACTTAAACTTGACTGTACATGGAGATAGTCCATACAAGAGTAACTGAGTTGAGAAATGTTACAGTATATATTATTTCTTTTGTTCCTGCTACATTGGCTTTGAGTGCTACTTATAAGCCAATGGACCTATGAAGGAAAGAAGATGAATATGAAAGAACAATAAACAAACACACAAAACAAAAAGAACCAATGATCCAAAATTATATGCCAATTAAGAAAAAATGTGTACAAAGATCAATTGTAGAAGAATGTGATGAAAATATACAAGGAGGTTAGCACAATAAACTTTAACTGAAAAGGAATCATGTCAGTTTGTAATATTTATATTTTTTGTATGTGTGCCTATCTATCTGTCTATCTCACACGTGCCAGGCCACACATGTGGATGTCAGAGGATAACTTTTCTATCAGAAGTCAGTTGTCTTCGTTCTATGGAACATGTATTTTCTGGAGATTTATCTCATGCTTAGTGATAGGCACCTATACCTGCTGAGCCTTATTCCAAACCTAGATGAGGTTAGCGAAGGAATTGCTTTGGAATGATTCTCGCTTTAGTTCTGTGACTGGGGCAGTGTTAAGAGACAGAAGAGGGAAGTTTAGGATGGGAGATCCTGAAAACTGTTAAAAGGACAGAGAAGAGTGGTCAGCATACACTTCAGAGACAATAAATATAAACCAGTTATAAATTATGGAGTGAAAACACAGAGAATGATTTAACATGTTGTCTTAGTTAGGATTTTTATTGCTATGAGAAGATATCATGGCCATAGTAACTCCTAACACAGGACTTAACTCCCTAGGTCCAAATGAGAAGCAGGAGGGAGAACATGAGCAAGGAAATCAGGATCAGAGGGAACCTTCATCCGATGGATGGAGATTGAGACAGAGACCCACATTGAAGCACTGGACTGAGCCCCCAAGGTCCAAATGAAGAGCAGAAGGAGGGAGAACATGAACAAGGAAGCCAGGACCACGAGGGGGGCAATCACCCAATGATACAAGGGGACTGATCTAATGAGAGCTCACCAAGGCCAGCTGGACTGGGACTGAACGAGCATGTGATCAAACCGGATTCTCTGAATGTGGCTGACATGGTGGCTGTCTGAGATGCCATTGATAATGGCACTGGGACTGCTTTTGTCTGCATGTACTGGCTTTTTGGGATCCTAGTCTGTTTGGATGCTCACCTTCCTAGACATGGAGGGAGGTGGGAGGAACTTGAACTTTCCGCAGGGCAGGAAACCCTGAGTGCTCTTAGGATTGGAGAGGGAGGAGGAGAGGGAGTTGGGGGAGTGGGAGGGTATTGGGAGGAGGGGAGGAAGTGGAAATTTTTATAAATAAATAAATTAATTAATAAAAAAATAAAATAAAATGATGTAACAGACAATTCTATTCTGAGGCCCCATAACTGGGAAAGTATGAAGTAGTCAGTCAAGCCTGTAATAATTCCTCTATCTATACTCTTTTTGGATATCATGCTATGATATCAAATTTTAATTAAAACAAATCACAACATGGAAGATTAATATAATTTTTGAGTTGTAACATTTAAACATAAAGTGTTTGTATTTAAATTGATAGGATTTAGAATTAACTAGCAAACATTCACAGAATGTGCTTGAGAACATTTTCTAGAAAAGTTGACAAGTGAGGACCTACCTGAACAGGAATAGCACCTTCATCCATGGACTGTGGTAGAGGTTTAACATCACAAATGCACAGTTAGAAGAAGACTGTACTCATCTCCCTCTCTCTTTTCATTAACTGTAGGCACAACGAGAGCAGCTACAGCATGGTCCTGCTGCCTTGTCTTCTCTACCACCTTCAAATATATCTTCAAACTGTGAAGGAGAAGGTTCTCTTCCTTTCCGTTAGTTGTGTCAGATCTCTTCTTACAGCAACGAGAAACATAATTGTTATTAATGGAATAGTATAGCATGCTAAAACAGTCAAAAATTCATTAATTAAAGAAAAGATAGATAAGGGCAAAATTTTGGAGACTGAGTTTAAAATATACAACTGTCTGTGTCCTTAAAGAGTCAGTGAATAATGATTTGCACACATTTGGAAATTCCTCCATTAAAATCTTTTTGTATGCAAAGTGATGAGCTCTTCCCAGCACCCAACTGTCAATCTTATGGGATTGGTATCATATAAACACAAAAAAGCCAGTAATAAACATAAATTTTGACGGCTAGAATCTTAGCAGAAAGAAATTATATGTTGGCTGTCTCAAAAACATCTGAAAAATTTTAATGTGTTCAGACTCTTTGAGAGGTGCTGATAGCTGTTCTTAAAATGATTCTTATTCTTGTAAGAAAAGTCATATTTTCAATGATGTTTATTGAAGTCATGTTGTATAATATACTTAGACCGCAAATTCCCTTTGAGGAACTGAAATCTCTTTCTATCTTTGCACCACTGCTGAAGGTAAGATTATTTTCATGGCAAAGCTCAGATGTGTTAGAAATCACAGTCCAAGAGCCCGTTTCTCCGTTCATCAGGTTGGATCAACAACAGTGCCCATCTGGCTTTGTTTAGTTTATGAATCTTAACCAATAAAAAAGTATAAATAGATTTACAATTTTAGAAGTAAATTAATAGTAAATTATGATAAAAAACTAGATCCCCTTTTATTTAGACATAAATTTTCATTAATTTCCAAGGAATTAGATAGCTTACAAATAGACAAGACTTATGCAAGTAGAACAATATAAGAATATCATGAGCATAATTTGTAGGAAAATAATGCTACCTGTCCAGAAATCTCCAGAGTGAAATTTGCAAAGAAATTAAGTGAAGTGAGATGAATTTAAAATTATCATGATATACTACAGAATAAAACTCTGTTCTTTCATTTTGATTTATAAAGCTGAAGAATATATTATTTTCCTATATTGACTTTCTGTGGACTGAAAGATATCTATAAATCTCTTGAATTCTACACCTGAAACCTACAAGAAGTAATTCATAGAATTTGAAAGTAATTTGGTAAAGAGATTGTGGATTAAGTGTGATACATTATTATGTTCCTAAGAATCTCTTCAACAGACTTCATTCCCTGAGTGCTTAAAGATGCAATACTGCAGAGAAACTGTTGGACCAACCAAAATTTAGACATCTTTAGATGTTTGTCAGATAATGGCAAGGGGTAAGTAAAGGTCATGACATCCAAAACATTTCAAGATGAAGAAATTTCTTAGGCAAAAAAAATATTGTGTAATTATATTCAAGGAGATCACAAGTATCACAAGGATGTTAAACAATCTTTCTTCGAAACTCATATTTTGAGTTCAATGGGTGATACGTTTAAATGGTTTTGAAGGTTTTTCATCAAAATAAGGGTTTTCTCATTAAATTGAGCTGTGCAATAGAAAAAAAACACTAATAAGAAGAATGTTCCATTTTTATTCTTCATGAAAACTCATTTTTTTTCAGCTTCCCAATTTGAAGCACTGGATCTGAATATATTTGGACACGACTCACAGAACATGGAGATTGTTGGCTGTTAAGGGACACTGTCTCTTCCAGCTTTACTGGGAACAGAGGAACATCAACACTGCTTTGTGTGGCTGCTATGGAGGAGAGCATCTGTAACAAAGATGGCAATAAAAACGGAGGTCAAATTGTGCTTATGCCAGATTAGAGAGATCAGCATTTTCAACGTTCCTCACTCAAAAACAACACGTTGCAGTGAGCCTTAGGTTTCCTGCTGGCAGGTTTCCACAAAATCAATTCCCATCAGGACAATGCCTCTCATAGCACAATATTTCGTTTATTTTAGACCTTGCCCTTCAAGAGGTATTCTGAAATTTATCCTAATAACCCAAACCATACTACTGCTCATAGTCCATAATGTTCAGTATTATTATATGGTATGAAAGGTCCTTCTGTCTATGTGTTGCTTTTATTGGTTAATGAATAAAGAACTGACTTGGCCTATAACATGGGAGGAGGAGGATGGAGTTGGAAAGACACCATGGAGCTCCTGTAGGTAGATATGATGAAACTCTGCTGGTAGGCCATGACCTTGTGGTGATATACAGATTAATAGAAGTGGGTTAAATTAGGATCTAAGAGTTAGCCAATAAGAAGCTAGAGCTAATGAGTCAAGCAGTGATTTAATTAATACAGTTTCTGTGTGATTATTTCAGGTCTAAGCTAGCCAGGTGGCCACCTCCAACAATTATAAATACTTGCATATATTTTTGAAGACCCATTGTTTGTTGAATGTGTATCATATAACTCAATCACAAGAGATAGTTGACATTATTATCTCTATATGTAACACATAAGACTTGAGAGCAAGTAAATAAACTGACTTGCCGTTCAAAGACATAGTGATGCTTGTCAGCATAATTAGAGATATGGTTTGAGTGTTTCTAGCACTTGTTTTTGTTTATTTTTAAATTAATGGTCAAGTCCTTCACATACTACTAGGCATTTCTACAATATTTATGTGTTGACAGTTATAGGCACGTTCAAGCTCAGACTATTCGGAATGCTGCTTATCATTTTCTTCATATTTCCTCTTTTGCTTAAACGTAATTATTCTGTAGCATACACACATGTTTTATATAATACACACCATATATCAATTCATAGCATATTATAAAAACAAATAGCAAACTAAAATTACAAGAAATATTTTGTATAAACAAAATAATAATTTCAAGGTACAAAAGCCTAAGAAATCAAGCTTTAATAATAATACTAGCAAATGATACTCATTTAAATCAGTAGCAAAGTACATCCTTCTTTTGCTGTTTACACCCTCATCTTTAACACACTCTGATTTCCTTTGAGGACGTGCTCTCTGCTTGGCTGCTATGCTCTTTTAACAGGATGTGGGAAAATAACAACCAAATTTTCCCACACCCATCTCTCACCACCACCATCACAGTATTTGAGCTCTTCATTCTTCATTCAACAGGTGTGATTCTCCTGCATCAACTTTGTTTTTCTGTTTCCAACAACTCTGAAGCCAATATCTTAACCAACCAACAAACTATTCTGATTCCCAATCTTTCAGAACCTCTTGGTATTTTTTATGTACAAGTATTTTTTTGTCACACCTACTAGAGGCTCTCAGAAGCCGCAGAACTGATAGAAATTCTCACTGAGCTCACAGGACCACGGTGAAGGCATAATGCCCCAGAGTGCTCCTGCTAGCTCTCTATACCTTTAATTTCTTCATTGATCAAACCTTGAGTTATATTGGGGGAGAACTTAACTGTCACTCACACTTGCAAGTATGTTAACTTAGAGATAGGGAAAAATAAATGAGGTACAGCCTGAAATTATTTTTTCTATAATCTGAAATGTTTAGAAAGAATACACTTTGACAGATGCATAGCTGAGGTTGAAAAAGTTCTAGGAAGGAGTGCAAATGTTTAAGAATCAGAAATCCGTGCTAAAGTCGAAGAAATGCCACTTAGAATTGTGCTTTCCAGGATAAGACACTGAGCTGTCTGTTTTCGCTTAAAAGTTTTTCATAGCCTGTGGAAAAAAGGGTGGGAACTGTGTGATCTCTAAAGCACTAACAACTTCGTTACTCCTTACTGAACTTAAGGTAAGGTATTTATACTAATACATTATATCATTAGAGGATGTTGAAGATATATTCTCTTTTTGTTTTTTAAGAAATGCTTCCATTTCTCCTTTATATTTGTTTGACCCAAAATATTAGACTTGATTAAAACATAAAAAAACATAAAGAGACACTATAATTTTTCTGTTTGAAATAAATTACTTCCATATATATTAGAGTTAAGATGACAACTTTGGATATTTAGTGTTCAAAGGTCTAAAATCAATTCAAAGTGCAGGCAGTTGGAGCAGGGATGTTTATTGGTGAATCTCACAATAACACTCCTTCATAGGGTCTCATGCTTGAATTCCTGTTATGATTCAATCTGCTACTCTGAATGACAAAATGTCCATTTAAAACAGAAATAAGACTGGGAGTTGTTATTTCCATCACATCTGGAACCCCACAACCATCAGCATTCAAGCAGTTACCCCAGGCATTAGCACTTCCCAGTCCCATAGCCACACTTGTGCCATCAGCATTCAGGCAAACTGCCTAGTCATCATAGGACCTTACAGCCTATGTAATCTATGTGTATCATGGTCACATAATCTATGCATGATGTGACTACTTACCACCCTATGCACATGCGCTAAATTGTCTTTAAAAGGTGAATAGGCCAGATTCGTCTTCTCTTACCACATTGTTTTCAGACAGACCCAGCTCCTCCTCTCTGTTAATAAAACTGTTAGGATGGATTTCATTGTGTATCTTGTGGTCCGTTCTTGTGCCTGGTCATATCATTAGAGACCATGTGATATAATATTACCCAGCTTTACTCAGATCTACACACTCTAAGAGCAATGGAGGTAGAAATGGAGGAGAGAGAAACAGAGCTTCATCAGAATGCTTATAATTGCCTGGAGATTTTTAGCTTAGGGATGAGACAATGGCTGTGTATAAGCCTCTGCTCTCCAAAAGGAAAACAGAAAAATCTTTTAGGAAGGAATTCAGTCATGTCACCAACTTTATTTCAGTCCAAGGAGATAATATTGAAGATGCATGCTGCAGATCTTTGAGACAATAGGCCTATGACTTTTAAGTCTCTAAGTTTCCAACAATATACAACCACAGAAGTAAGAGCCAAGCATGATACAGGTAATTATCTGCTTTCCACATTTCCTTTCTTCACCCTAGGTAGCAATCTCTGAACCTTAACTCTGTCTCTGTGTAAAATTATCCAACATTAGGGAATTCATATCCTTCCAAAGCTCTGCCTCACTTGCTTCAGTTTTGTTTAATACTAGTTGGGTGTCCACACAATGACTGGCCATGCCCAGTCTCTGCAGAAAGCAAATAAAGCAAGGTAATTAACTGATTGCTACCCAGATGTCCATCTATTAGTAGCTGGCATTCAGGTTAAATTACAACCGCTTAAAAGAAACACCTACTGAAATTTTCAGCACCGGTTGCTACCCTGTGTAACCGCCTTTCACTAGGCCACATTTTCCAAGAATGATGAATAAAGCAATTGGCTCTAGAATTATCTTCTGTGTGAAATAGTGGACCATCTGAGTCCAAGGCATAGATGAGTTTGGCAATAAACCCACTCCCCTGCCTTTTGCTTATTGTTTCAAACTTCACTTCAACACCCCCTTTGGTTGGCTACACAGTACTGAATGACAACAACAAAAACACAGAAGTGTATTTTTGTGGTCCAACTTTAACTGCCAAGGAGAAAAATTACAGGCGCTCAGCAGTGCAAAGATAACGAATGAGAGGTTTGATGAAGAATGTCTGTAGAAATACCATGGATAGAACAAACAAAAGAGGCATTAGTGTCCGTGTTTCTAAAAAGCCACAAGGGCTCACAAACAAAACTTAGAACTGTATCTTGATGAACAAAGAAAGAGGTAAACACAGTCAGGAGGTGTTTCACATGACCCCAGATCCTTAATTACAACATGTCCCATATAGACAGACTGATCCAGGTGTAAGGCAGTTTGCATGATAAATGTCATTAATGTAAATGTTATGGAGCTGGATTCAATTGCTGAGACCCACATGGTTCAAAGATAAGACCAATTCTTGTGAATTGACTTCTGATCTCCATACAGGGTTCATGGCACATACATACACCCTAATGTTCATGCATGCAGGCACACAGGTATACATGCATAGATATACACAAGTACAACAAATAATAGTAAGTAAATTAACCAAGTAATTATTTTAAAAGGAAAGAGAGACTGATTCTCCAAGATCAAGATGCAAGGTTTTAAATTTGCAGGCATGTAGAAGAAATGTTGGACTGGGGATTTATGGCCAAGAACACATTTGGATCAGAACAAGTTTCTCTCATGAAGAACACGTTGACTTTACTTGGTTGAACTGCTGAGACTAACATCTGTCCTCCACTCCTGTGAAGACTGCTAGGACAGAAAAGTTCATAGGAGGAATGACTTCCCAGCTAGGATGTGGTAGAAAGGAAGAAAAATGCCTGAAATTTCATTCTACTTATTATTTAATCTACTTTTTTGCTTACATTGTATTTATAATTCTGTATTTTCTTAATTCAGCTGTGTTTTAACTTTTTTCTCAATAGAATCACCCTCTTCTGATTTCACTCAGTATCTACTATGGTAGATGCTTCCCCTAATTCTAATCTTGTACTTTCCTTTTCATTCTTCCTTAATATATCTTTTCCTAATTCTCTCCTCCAAACTTCTATAAAAATCCCACTGATTCAAATCATCTTAAAGATAACTGAGTAGATAAAATACCATAAAAATGGTTCAGTGACTTATTTTGAAAAAGTTAAATAA
Organism: Myodes glareolus; assembly: GCF_982192425.1. NCBI lineage: Eukaryota > Metazoa > Chordata > Mammalia > Rodentia > Cricetidae > Myodes > Myodes glareolus. Next base: position 32,195,414 of record NC_142036.1, on the reverse strand, counting down.
CCACTTAGAAAATTTAAAACAGAGAAGGAAGTGATAGCTTAGAAAAGGAAGTTTCCAGAATAGATTAATTATTTAGTAACTTTGAAGGACAAAACTAAAAAGAAGAGGACAAATTCAACAAAGAAATTAAGACTTCAAATGAGAAACAAACAAAAATCTTGTAACGAATCAACCAAAGTCACAGTTGAATGAACCATTTCTTCACAAGACCAAGGAGACAAACTTCCGGGAAAGAACAAGAAAAATGCAATAATAATAAAATCTATCCTTCATGAAAAAAATGAGCATTACCAAAACTTTTTAGAATTCTAGATATCTTTAGGAAACCAAGCTTAATAATCTAGGACATAGAAAGAAGATCTGAAATAAGCTTAAAGTCATCAACAAGTTAGTAAAAGATATTAAGACAGAAAGACAAACACCCAGATACAGAGAAAGTTATGGACATTCAAGAATAAGAGGAATCTAGAATCCCAAATAGACAGGGTAAGAGAACATTGCCACAACATTATCATCAATATGTTAAAAAAGAACAAAATAAAAAGATTCAAGGGAAAATGTTGACTCATATGCAAATATAAAAGCATTAAGACACCATTAGATCTTTATTATCAGCAAATGCATAAGCCAGAAGAGAATGGATTAACGAATATCCAGCTTTGAGAATAAATATTTTACAAACATGATAGCTACACATAGCAATAGTATCTCTTAAAACTGATTAACAAATAAGAACATTTCAAGATACATACAATTTAATTGATTGTATACAACCAAGACATGACTGCAGTGTCAAACACTAAATACAAAGAGGAAGAAAAGAGACAATCTTATTTATAGGAGTCTAGGAAAGAACATACTAATGAGATTAGTGTACGAATATAGGATAACTCAGAAACACTTTTTTTCCCACAGTAAACACCTGTGGAAATTCTGACTAATGGTGGAGATAAGAAAATAACTATAAATAAATAAAACAATGAAACCTGGATGAAAAATGAAGAAAGTAGAGGACATAGCACACCTTTCTCAATGATAGCCTTAATTTCAAATAGACTCAGGTCATCAATCAAGACAAACAACAAACACAGGATAATTGATTTGAATAAAAAACAAAATCCAGCTACCTTTTGTCTCCAAGGAACACAACTCACTGGTAAAAGCATCCAAAGTGGAAGTTATGGAAACCAGTATTCCTAGTAAGAAGAAGCTGTAGAAAAAGTTCTCATCATTGTTTTGTTATCTGATTAAGTTGCCTTTCAACCCAAACTAGTTATAAGAAACAAAAATCACCTTAGGTTAATAACAGTATCATGGCATCATTATAACAATGTTAAATTTATTTGAACTGAATCTTTCAGCTTCAGGTTCATGAAACAAACACTAAAATGTGTAAGTCATGAAACTGGATCTGACACGTAAGTGTGAGTTAGATATCACACTGTAATCTTTAGGTATGTTATACATACTCAATTTAATAAAGAATTCAGGACTAAGATATCATAAATCCATCAGATGCAATATGTTTTATACAATCTTATACTCAACAAATAGAGGATAAACATTTTCTCAAAAGCTTATATACATGTCTCCAAAGTTAGCCATATTTTAGGCCAATATAGTTTAATTGCTGTTGTTGTAATCCTGACAAAAACTATAATAAGAGAAGAAGTTATTGCGACTCATGATTCAAGGTTACGATTCAGATTTGTTGTTGCATTGATGTCAAGGTGGCAATAATTTGAAGCAACTTATACATTATATCACTTTCAGAAACAGAGATAAATAAATATATTTGTTTGCTTGCTTCCATGAGCTCAACATAATTTATCCACTGTTATACAAACCTGTATCTCCCTGTCTAGAGATCAGTGCTTACCATAGTAGACTAGGAATTACCATATCAACTAGATTACTAATACAGTACCCCACAGGCATGCACATGACCAGTTCCTGTTCCTCTAGAGCATAGCAAAGGCACTTTTAAATACAAAGATTTTAGCTATAAGTGCTTTTGTTAAAAGCTCAAAGATCATAAATAAAACAATTGATCACACATCTAAAGGTTGTAGAACATATTCAGAAGTTAGGGTAAAACACAATAGATAACACATAAACAAGGCTGGTACAAAACTTAATGACCTCCTAAAAGAACAATATATAGAATCAATCAAATAGTTGTTGCTTAGGAAGGATAAGCAGTGGTGCAAAAACCTTACCCAAAATAGCAAGAGAAATAAGACACAAATTCATAAAATTAGAGATGAAAGGGTGTTATTATAACAGATTCTAATGAAAGCCAGAGCAAAATTAAGAAAAACATTCAAAATTTTTACTCTCTAACACTGGAAAATCTAGAAACAAAATTGGACAAGTGATGAAACAAAAATAAATTTTCAAAACTAATTAAGGGCTTTATAAACAGCAATGGATTTATAATACACAATGAGATAGAAATAGTGACTTAAAGTCACACCAAATAAGGCCAGGGTTTTATAGGTTCAGTGCTTCATTCTACAAATATCTAACTTTAGTACCTATCAATCTGTTCCATGTAATGTAAAGGGAAAGTATCCTATCATACTTGTTTTACAAAGGTACCACTAACACTAAATATGCACACAAAAGGAAGAAAAACTACAGGACAATTTCTTTGATGTAAATGGCTGTGAAAATTTTGAATAAAATACTAAAAAATCAACTTAAAGGACATGATTAGAAGACTCAATTTGTTTAGTCCAAGGTTTTCATCGCTTATCGTCATTACCATCATCATCATCATCATCATCATCATCATCATCATCATCATCATTTATGCCCCTTGCAATCCTTAAGCATGCATGGATGCATGGGCATCTCGTTTATGATGGTTCTCCAATTGTTCCTACCCAGGGCAGTCCTAGATGCTTGTGTTATTGCCATATCCAAGGTCCCACAGTCTTTCTTTATACTGTCTATCCAATGTTTTTTGGCCTTCCTCTTTGCCTTATCCTGTGCACTCTTCCAAGCAGTGCTATCTTGGATTATCTGCCATCATACTGTGGGAGCCAGTCATGATAAGCTAAGTTTGGGCAGGTCACTCAAAGGAAGTTACTTATTTCCAACCATTATCATCTTCAGAGGAAAGAAAAAAAACATCTTGTTTGCTCTGTGTCTTGCTTCCTCTGTGTCAGGGTTATGACTGCAGACTGACTTCCTTCTTCCTAGCATTTACTTAAAATACAAGTAACATTGTACAGACCATTGTCCCATAGCAGAGACCCACAGTCAAAAATTATTATCTCATAGCAGAGACCCACAGTCGAATATTAAGCAAAGCTAGGGAAACCCCTCAGAAGAAGGGGAGGAAGGACTGTAGTTGCCATAGAGTTCACTATCACCAAGAAAACATGGCACACAGAATCAACAAAGTAGAGATCATGGAGGATCACAAAGACTGAAGAAGTAATCATGGAACTACATGGGTCTTTCCTAAGTACTCAGCATATAAGTTGTGGTTGTGTAGCTTGGTATTCTTGTTAGACTCCTAACAGTGGGAGTAGGGGTATCGCTCACTCTTTTGCCTGTCCTTGGTATGCTTTCTTCCTACTAGTTGTCTATCTTCCAGTTTTGATAGCAGAATTTTATATTTTATATTTTTATATTTATATTTTATATTTTGAATTTGTTTATGAGGACAGCATGGTCTACAAAGTGAGTTGCAGGACAGCCAGAGCTGTATTTATCTTTACATGATATTATATACTGTCTCTAAAACTAGATCTACCCATGTAACACAGCTATAACTCTCTTTATATATACCCAAGGAATGCTAAATCACTCCAGAGAGACACTTACTCAACCACATTTGGTGCTACCCTAACTAAGTTGCTACAACAACTTAGAACTGACACCAACCTAGATGTTGTGTGTAGACCAAGGAAAAGATAAGAAAGTTATGGGACATATACTATAACAAGATACTTTTATTGAGCTATTAAGAAAAATGGTACCATGACATTTAGGGTAAAATGAATGATACTAGAAATTATTATGTTGAAGATTATCCTAGACCTAGACAAAGTATACAAAATATTGTTTCAAATGTGATTTGAAGATTTTAATTGTTTTCATATTTTTATATATGAAATCTAGGTGTAGGTATAAATAGCTCATAAAACTAGACAGCAGAGAATGGAGTAGGGAGAAGTCGTGGCAAGGGAAGATTTGGTGGTTGAAAAATGGAAAAAGGGGTAGGAATCCATGAGATATGGGAGAAAAGAGGTGGTGGTGAGGGAGCAAGCAGCAGCATATGAACTGACGGATATATGTGGGGGGGGGGGGAGTAGTAGAAGATAGAACAAGAAAAACAAGGTTTATGACAATGTCTTACTGAAATACACTAGTCTGGATGCTAAAATAAAACAAAATTTCTTTTCATTTTATTAAAAATAGATTTGTTTCTCACATAATTTATCTTTCTTATGGTTCTCCCTCCCCAATACTCTTCCCAGGTCCTCCCTAACTCTCTTCCTGCCAGTCTCCATTTCTGTCTCTTCTTAGAAAATAAATAGGCTTCTAAAAGATAACAATGAAATATAATAAGGTAAAACAAAATTAACACATTGTCACAAAGTTGGACAAGACACACACACACACACACAAAAAAAACCCTAGAAAATCGGAAAAGAGCAGAACAGAAGAACACAGGAACCGGAGACCTACTGGTTCACTCTCTTAGGAATCCCACATAAATGCTTGCCTGGACGTCATAATATATACTTAACAACAGTTAATTTAAAATACAGGAAAGAACAAGAACTGCATTCAACCTTGCTTCTTGAGAGTCTTCTGAGATTAATAAAAGTATTTTCTCAGCAGAGCATAGTGTGAAAATCTCAAATGTGTGCTTCAATGTAATGTTTTATTTATTTTTTTTTGAAACAAGTTTTTTCTGTACAGCTTTGGAGTCTGTCCTGGAATTTACTCTATAGACCAGATTGATCTAGAACTCACGGAGATCTGCCTGTCTTTACCTCCCAAATTCTGGGATTAAAGGCGTGGGCTATCAACATCAGTATATTTTGATGTTTTTATCCTTCACTCCATTTCCTTTTCTTTGAGTGGTAAATATTTATTTATTTTTAATTGTTAAGTATAAAAACCAGCATTTTGTGCTTGCTGGGTAAATTCTCTGCCATTGAAATAAATTTCTAAACTGCAAGATGGTGAATTCTTTATGTACGTATTCCTCCTAACCATTACTGGCCATTCAGCAGACGTCTTATGTTCTCCAGAAAATAAAATTCTATAATTTGAAACAAAAACATCTTTGGAGAGCATCTAGTACAAACCACGCAGGTTTCCAAGACTTCTCATTCAATTATATCAGCAAGAGGAATTAATCCAGTGCCTTTTCCAAGCACCGCACCACAGTGTATATTTATTTCAAAAAAAAAAGTAAAAATAAAAATATCACCTCTTTTTGCCAGTAAAACTTTAGGTTTTCTTTCTTCCACTTGTAGTATTCTTTCCAAATCTCTAGAAAAGGGATCCTTTGTAAATCCTTGAAAGAAATTCTCTTATATATTTACATCCCTTTCATTATACTGCAGCCATTAATAGTTTAGTATATGAAGTTCATGCCTTCCAAATCAAAGCTGCCATGTCAATTCCCAGAGTGATGAAAACATCAGCCACACAATTGCCTAAGACACCCACAACTGGAGTCTCTTCCTAGGGCTTCTGATTTAGTAGTTGTCAGCTACGGCTGAAAACACACACTAGCTGAATTTTGCAATCATATATTTTCTTTTTATCCAGACTGGAGGAATTTGCTGTGATTCTATTTTTGATTTTAACTATGAGATAGAATACTTCTTTTTGAGGTGGGCAGGTGGTAGCACTAATGGAGAAAATGATGTTGAAATTGTATGGCTTTGGTGGCAGACATTTATCATACTACTCAGTATGCAGAGGTAGGAGGATTTCTGACTACTTGGTAAGCCTTGTTTATGGAGCAATTTCCAGGGCTACACATACACACACACAAACACACATTACATTTGATGTCTGATACTTATACTATTTGAACAAACCTAAGCTACAAATAATGCATCCACCCGTTAATTTTTTTTCTTTTTAGAAATAGCAATTAGTCTTTAAATGTTGATCTTGATTGCACAATTACGGTTTTGCTTCTAATGGCACTAATGTTACAATCTTTGAGACAACTATTTTATTATCTTTCTGTTTTTGCAAGTCTAACATTTCAGATGAGAGTGTTTTTTTGTCTTTTCGAATTAGTTTTATTACAAAGGGTTTTGTGAAGGTCAAAATTACTTCTTGTTATGGAACGCTTTAGAGTTAGTGGAACAATATCTGGGAAAATCCTAGTTTCTAAAGTACACATGTCAAAGCATTTGTTCAGCTATGTTCGTAGCTGCACTATTTGTAATAGCCAGAACATGGAAACAACCTAGGTGCCCCTCAATAGAAGAATGGTTAAAGAAGGTGTGGAACATATACGCATTGGAGTTTTAATCAGCGGTAAAAAACAATGACATCTTGAATTTGCATGCAAATGGATGGAAATAGAAAACGCTTTACTGAGTGAGGTAACCCAGACCCAAAAAGAGGAATATGGTATGTACTCACTCATAAGTGGATTCTAGCCATAGTTAAAGGTCTTTGAGCCTATAATTCGTGATACTAGAGAAGCTAAATAGGAAGGTGAACCTGAAGAAAATCATACAGTTATCCTCCCGGATATTGGAAGTAGACAAGATTGCCAGGCAAACTTGGGTGCACGGGGGGGGGGGGGGTGGAAGTAAGGGGAGATGGTTAGAGAGAAGGAAGAGAGGGAGGATTGGGGATGGCTTGGGGGAATGGGATGGGAGGAGGAAGGATGGATATGGGAGCAGGGAAGTATATATCTCAACTAAAGGAGCCATTTTAGGATTTACAAGAAAATTGATTCTAGGGAGTTACCCAGGTCCAAGGAGAGATCCCCATATTGTTCCCTGGACAGCAGAGGAGAGGGTGCCTGAACTAGCCTTGGCCCATAACCATACTGATGAATATTTTGCATATCACCATAAAACCTTCATTTGGTGATGGATGGAGATAGAGACAGAGACACACATTGGAACACTGGACTTAACTCCTTAGGTCCAAATGAGAAACAGATGGAGGGAGAACGTGAGCAAGAAAGACAAGATCAGAGGGAACCTTCATCCTATGATGGATGGAGATAGAGACGGAGACCCACATTGGAGCACTGGACTGAGCCCCCAAGGTCCAAATGAGGAGCAGAAGGAAGGAGATCATAAAAAAGGAAGTCAGGACCGCGAGGGGCACATTCACCCACTGATACAAGGGGATTGATCTAATGAGAGCTCACAAAAGCCAGCTGGACTGGGACTGAAAGAGCATGTGATCAAACCGGATTCTCTGAATGTGGCCGACATGGGGACTGATTGAGAAGCCATTGACAATGGCACTGGGTCTCGTTTCGTCTGCATGTACTGGCTTTTTGGGATCCTAGTCTGTTTGGATGCTCACCTTCCTAGACCTGGAGGGAGAGGGAAGGAACTTGAATTTCCCACAGGGAAGGAAACCTTGACTACTCTTAGGCCTGGAGAGGGAGAAGGAGAGGGAGTGGGGGGAATGGGAGGGTATTGGGAGGAGGGGAGGAAGTGGAAATTTTTTATAAACAAATGAATAAATAAAAAAAGAAATTAATGAAAAGAAGGAAATCAGGACAGGAACACAAACAGGGCGGGAACCTGGAGGCAGGAGTTGATGCAGAAATCACAGAAGAGTGCTGCTTACTGATTTTCTCCACATGGCTTAATTAGCCTCTTTTTTTATAGACCCAGAATCACCTGCCCAGGCATGGTAACACCTACAATGGGCTAGGTCCTCCTCCAACAATCATTAATAAAGAAAATTCCCTACAGACTTATATTCAGTCTGATCATATGGAGGCATTTCTTAAGTGAGGTTCCTCCTCTCAAAAGACTTTAACTTGTTCCAAGTTGGCATAAAACTAGCCAACAAATGCTGGAGGAGGCTACTTGTTTTGCTCCCAGCTTCTTAGCCCCAAAATAATCACACAGAAACTGTATTAATCAAATCACTGCTTGGCCCATTAGTTCTAGCTTCTTACTGGTTAACTCTTACATTTTAATTAAACATATTTCTATTAATCTGTGTATCACCACATGGCTGTGGCTTACTGGGTAAAGTTCTAGCATCTGTCTCTGGTGGTGCTTCATGACTTCTCACTAACTCCTCCTTATTTCTCCCAGCATTCATTTTAGTTTCCCTCACCTACCTCTATTCCCTGCACAGGCCCAAGACAGTTTATTAAACAATGGTATTCAGAGCATACAGAGGGGAATCCTACAACAAGCAAATATTTTTTATTCACTGTGTTTTTATTAGTCTTTTCAATGTATATTATATAGAAGAGGAAAGAAGGGGATGTTTATTTCATTCTGTGCTGCAAGGAATAGGAATGTGTATAACCAAATTCTACTTGATATGTTCATTTTAGGGATTCTGTGGAATAACTACATTTTTCCTATCCATGACTCAAGTAAGAGTTGAAGTTTCAGACATGCTTTGACAAACTTTTCCAAACCAATATCAAACCAGGCAGTATTCCAACATTGCTGTATGGAGTGCTGTCTAGGATCCAGCCCTTATTGACAAACTATTAGTAGTAAATAGATGCTTTGGGAAGAGTAGTCATTCTTAAGTTTCTCATACCCAAGTAGATGGCCCCACACCAGTGACCATATGGGCATTGCTAGCCAAACATAGTGCGCTATTGAAAGGTAGTAAGGGAGACAGGAAGGAAGGAAGGAAGGAAGGAAGGAAGGAAGGAAGGAGGGAGGGAGGGAGAGAGGGAGGGAGGGAGGGAAGGAAGGTAAGGGAGAGAGGGTGAGAGGAAAGAAGGGAAGAAAGAAGGAAAGGATAGAAGAAATTGAGGGAGTTTGGGGGAACACAGTAAAATTGCAGGGAGAAATAGGGTAAATATCATTTATCTTTGTATGGATGTATGAAACTTAAAGAATATAAACAATCATTAAAAATATTATTTAAAGAAAAAAATAAAGTACATGTGTCTTTTCTTCTATTACAGAAGTCCTAGTTCTGACTAACAGGTTTGATATCCCAATCATCCTAATAGATTATATCCCCCAGTTTTACTCTGGACAGGATGTTACTTACAGACAAGCACAAGAACTTTAATGACACATTAATTCATACTACTTAAAAAAAAACACTGGCACATCCAACCAGATTCTCTGAATGTGGCTGGATTCTCTGAATGTGGCTGGCCCGCAGTCTTTCTGAAAAGCCATTGACAATGACACTGGGACTTATTTCCTCTGCATATACTGGATTTTGCGGATCCAGTCCGTCTTCCTGGACCTGGAGGGAGGCGGGAGGAACTTGAACTTCCCACTGGGCAGGAAACCCTGACTGCTCTTAGGGATGGAGAGGGAGGAGGAGAGGGAGTGGGGGGAGTGGGAGGGTGGTGGGAGGAGGGGCGGAGTGGCAGGAGGGGTGGAAATGGAAACTTTTATAATTTAATAAAATTACTAAAAAAAATAGCACTGGCAGAAATCCAGCACTTTTGCTTCTTACACACCTATAACTACCTACAAATGAAGAACTTGCCTAAAGGTAAAGCCCTATTTCTCCTTAAGGTACATGTGTCTTTAGTCTACCGAGGAGGACTTGCTCAAATTTCCCTAATGAATTCACATAGGTCAATCATATTCAGTGGCCAGCAAAAGATAATCACCAGAGAAACAAAGCACACTGATTTATTGTGCACAGCAAATAACAGCTGAGATAAAACCCCTGCACTCCACATTCCCAGCCTTCCATATTCCATCCTGAAATAGTGGTTAATATGGATATTATTTGTTGCCTTAAAAAACTTATTATTTTGCCTTTAGGTAAGAACAGGTAACTCTGAAGAGTCTCATAGGGTTGTTAATATACAGTTTGATTCATATTCCTATTACTTGTCTTTAAGCATAGTCACAAGACATTGATGTCTTTCTTTCTCATATTTATGAAGTTAGAGTAATAAAACATAAATATTAATGTGTGATATGAGACATTGATAGGATCTTTTTCATCCTAGGAAATTTTAGTATTGTTACTTTGATCACAAAGAAGATTAATTAACCTCATAAAACATGCTTAAAAATGTTTCTTAATATTTTCTGAGGTGAATTAAGTTTATCCTGTAATAGTCTCATAACTTTCTAATATAAATGCCATTAATCCTATAGTTGTGAACATAAATTTGATTTATTTTTATATATGTATCTAGTTTATCTGCTGTTGATCTTGTCTTTTTGACACAAGATTCTCTTCTGGGTACTAAAGTTACATGTTTGCATCATTCTAAAGCATTATCTTGCATTCTGAAACAGTGAAATTTTGTTCAAATACATCCTATTTTGGGAACTAGAATATTAGTTAAAAATTACTGCTGCATGATTATGAGGCAACACTAAGGAATTTATAATATAAAAGAGGGTACACAGCAAACAAAGTGTTTCTATTCACAAACATGGATACCTTTATTTTATATTTTACCTTTTGCCTTTGGAACACAAACTCATTTTAGATAAAACTTTAATCTCTTCCAAGCTATTTCTAAAAATCAAAAAATGGCTATTTTTGTCTTCTACTTAATCTGAACTTCATTCATTTCTAAACTATATTGCAGATGCCCAAAGATCATCCTAAGTAGAATCTGTACATTTGAAATTTAAAATGAATTGTGTTTATCGTGCCCCAATAACCATGACATCAAAAAGTGTTATGTAGCTTATGTAGGTCTAGAATACAGCTGAAAATTCAGATTTTGTTGTTAATATAATTAGAAATCAGTTTTCCATTCACTTTCGTTCCACTTTTACCAAAACTTGTTGTTTACTGCACTTAAAGACACAAGGTAGCTTTTTGTCAAATTTTAGTCACCTGACTCTAAATGGTATGAAATTTATTTCACAGTGTTTATGCAGCATGAAATGTGAATAACAAATCATACGAAATATAAAGGTTGTCATGTTTCACACCAGACAATAATTAGGCAAGTTTCAATTTCTTTATTTTTTCCCTGTGTTTAACTTTATTCTGATTTTCATGTAAATTTCTAACGACATTAATAGGATTCCTGCTTACTTTTAGCTTCACTGTTAAGGTTGCCCTAACTGCATTGTAAATTATGCGTAAACAGAATTACAAAGCACCTGAAAATTGGAATACGTTTCTAGAAGTGTGCATCATACATGGAATGGATGGAGATAAAATTTAGCTTTCAACAAGTTCTGCAGGCAGCAAGGAACAGGGCCAGTTTTCCTACTCTCACACTCTTGGATCCAACCTTCTGACACTCACATCCCTAAGGCCAGCTCTGCTGTATTGCCCAGGAAAGTCATCTGGTCCTCTTACCCACTTGCTGTCCTTGGTGATGGACAAGAACAGCTCTTCTGTTATCTTGTCTAAGCTCTTATGTGCTTCCCAGGAAAGGTACAAGGTCTGTTGTCTTGTATGCTGCAGCTGGGGAGGGGCAGGACCAGTTTTCTTCCTGTCTGCCTTATGTGTCAAGTGGAGGGGGCAGCTCTCCTTCACCCATGGACCACATGGTTGATGGGGTAGGAGTCAGTATCTCCTGCTCTAAGAAGCTGGGACAGTGCAGGAAGCTTGCCCTGGTGGTGGCAATGAAGGAAAACTGGCAAACTGACCAACCCAGATCAAGGGCTGAAGTTAGCTCACCCCAGGATCCATTTCGTCTATGAAGGGCTAGAGTATGTAACAGTGCCAGAACTGTAGATTCAAAGCCACAGGATTCCCACGACACAAGAGAACATAGGGACATCCCGAAGGGATCTTAATGAAGGCCTAGTATTGATAGAGTAGCTGACGCCAGAGACCTCAAGCCAGACAAATGATTCATTGCAAAGGATACTTACAAGTAAAGATGTATGGACTAAGGATTATAAGTGAGACTCACTGGGTCACACTACTGCTTACACGCTGAACTTTTCTTTTTTCCTTTCTTTTCCTTTTCTTTTCTTCTCTTAATTTTCTTTTTTCTTTCTGTCCTTCTTTCTTTCTGTCTTTTGTTTTTAGGCTATAATTTTAAATTTTGGTTCTTTTTGCAGGGTAGGTCACAAGAACAGAGATTGCAGGTTAGAGAAAAAGGAGATGAGTGTGTTGTTATTTTTATTTTTAAATTGTTTTTCAGAGATCCAAAAAGATACTTTTTATCTAGAGAGCCACAGTAAGTTTGGCAATGATTATTAGTATGTACTGAATGTATAACCCATCAACTAAGTGTTGGGAGTCCCTTCACTTATGATTTTAGCAATGACTACCACACCTTTGTAATTCCCAGAATCCAACTCAAAGTTCATTCTGTTACTTGGGTTGATTTTAGACATTTCCCAAATTACAATAAACCTCAATTTCTGCCCTAAAGCCCAACCCAAAGAAATTTGCATTATGAACAGTGTAACCAATCCTTGAGTCTTCAGCCTTCTAACTATGGACGTTAGTGCTCAATACACGAAACATCAAAAAGCAGTAACTATCTTCCAATAACTGCCAAAATCTTTAGATGTCTTCCATAATTCAATTATTTTCTTCTCGTCTTATCTTGGTCTTCTGCCTACTAAACAACACTTTAGAAATCATAACATTTTGTGTCATTGAGGTAAGGCTTATAATCATGATCATGGGTAAACTCATGAAAAATTCAATTGTTCTTTAAGGATCTTCATTACCTCAGCCCTGGAATTTTAAACACTCTGATGGCCTTCTTTCCTTGTGTGGCTCTACTAACCTCCCTTTCTATGATGTTGTCAATCTCATACAATGTTTGAAATCTATTTCTTTCTTTCCCCCTTATAAGAAATAGCCACTAATGTGTGAGGATTATGCAAAATAGAATTCTCTGAACATATCTGTTGGCTATAATCCCTGCATAGACTTATAAATAGCAAGCATGAATCTTTGTATTATTTAGGTTATTAATCCAAGTGACATCTGTGTAGTAAGGAGGCTGGTTGTTTTTTTCTGGCCACCCAGACTCCTGAAATAACCTCACAGAAACTGTTTTAATTAAATCACTGCTTGACCTATCAGCTCTAACTTCTTATTGGCTAGGTTTTACATCTCAATTCAACCCATTTACACTATTTTATATTTTACCATTAGGTTCATGTCCTAGGCAAGGTTCAAGTGTGTCTGTCTCTGGGGGCAGCTCCATGACTTCTCTTAACTCTGCCATCCTTCTCCCAGCATTCAGTTTAGTTTTCCCTACCTAGTTCTATTCTTTTGCCCTATCACAGGCCAAGACAGTTTCATTATTAACCAATAGTATTCACAACATACAGAGGGGAATCTCACATCACACCTGCATATTGTCTTCTTTTTGATAATATTGTACTCTTTTCATTATATATGCTATTAATAATAAAAAAGTTAATGAAAATCAGGTATTTAGACATGTTTCTCTAATATCTTTAATAAATTAGAGTACATATTTCTACACACAAAATCATTTTCCCTCATATATATGTATATGATGGAAAATGTATATATATATATACACACATATATATAAACACATATATATATCAACATGTTTGGACAGAGAATTATTGCTTTAATTTTAGGCAATTAAGCCAGGTCTGCTGAGTTTATTATTTATATTTTCAATTACACATATATGTGTTTTTATTTCAATGAGTACAAGTGTCCCTGGAACCTAAAGGATTCGAATTCCCTTGGAATTATATTTATAGGTGTTTAGGAGATACCTAATGTGATTATAGGAACTGAATGCAGGTCCTTTGAAAGATCAATAATTGTTCTTAATTACTGAGCTATCTCTCCTGATCCTCATAGTGGTAATTTTAAATTGCTACAAGAAACCATAAAACTCTTCAAGTACCAGGTACAAATAAAGTATAAGTGAAGCTACAACAAAAATATTAATTTAATTTTTGTCTGAAACGTATCTTATTCATATCCCAAGTAAATCTTTTGCTGAGACATGTAGAGTTTAGAGACATAATTATGAAAAACAAAATTAGTAATAAAATTAGATGGCAATCAAAAAACAATAATGAAATAAGGCATTGCAGATGAAATAATATATCAGAGGGGTATAGATGTAGTCTAGTAGAGCTGGTCACTTTAAATCAAGAGAAAATGAGTAAAAAAAATTGGTCTGTTTTCTCAGCTCTTTGTCTGGACCATGACAGGGACATGAGAATAATCTTAATGGAATCTCTTCATAAACATCTTTCTAACCTCCTCATCTAAAAGTACAAACTTATCTCTAAGCAATAGCTGGCTAAGACTTATTATTTCCCTCATAATCGAGGAATCAACTATCTATTTGTATTATTTCCAAACTGAGCCAGTTGGAGATATAGATATTACAACATTGATGACTGACATTTCATTGAACTCAAAATTTACCAAGTTAAGGCTATCATAGCATGAAAGACTGTGTTTTGAGGGAGAGACTAAAAAAGAAAAAAATGTCAGAAGATGGTTGAGAGCATGATACAGAGGATAACACAACGAAAAAATGAGAGGAGAGGACAAAAGTCTGCTGTTTGAAAATAATCATTTTTTGACAGAAATATGGATATTGTGTCTATTATACTCTGGTTCTTGGAGTTGGTTAATCTCTTCCTCCATTAATTACTGAGCTATATATCTAGGGATCATCTTCCTTTACCTAACAAATTATCTTGTTTCATGCCTTCCAGGTTGTATGATTGAAGCACCATCAATGTCTCAGCTACTTCTCAACACCAGATGATCATACCAAACTGCTAATATGTAAGAAATTAAGCTTCCTGGGTTTTACATCATGTGCAGATTATCTAAAATTGTATTTAAGAATGGGATTGGCTAAAGTAATTGTCATTTGTCTACAAATTTTATTTTCCCATTTGTGTGCAAAATAAGCAATTCCCCTCCACTGGTCAACAACTGCCATAAAAGTTATTATTTCATATAGTTTATCTTTATCATAAAATTTTCATTTTTATTGAAACTCTATGTACAGATTATACCCAATGTCAATCCTTCATATCAAACTTTTCATTCCTTTCCATTTTATTGCTTTGATGTCCTCTGTTCTTTAGTAGAGAGCTTCAAGACTAGATCCTCCTAGCTCTCTCTTCTCAGTTCGAGGCATTAACAGATGTCTTTCCATTAGGGAACTTCATCGTTATCTTCACCCATGACTTCATGCTCGTATTTTCCTGTGCAAATTCTTATAATTTATGATTTGAATATGTTGAGTGCTTTTTATAATGGTAAATAAATGTGTAGCTTCCTCACCTAGCCCAGCAGATTTGACGAAAAAAATACATTTCTCATTTCTTCTGTTGTTCTGTATCTTAAAGCCCAACTTCCTTATGCGAGATATTCTGCAGGGCACAGCAGATAGTGACTGAACTGCCTTTGAAATTTCCTGCTTCATGGAAATGTCTCTGGATACTATGGTCTTGAAGGCCGAAGATGGATGCCCCAGTGGTACAGAGGAACTTTGGGTGACTGTCCAGGCAGCAAAATGTCTCTGTCATTTCTAGAGTTTTGGAAGTTGCTTACTTCTTGTTTACTTAGGTAGTATTATATCCTTCTGGAGTCTTTGATGGAGTTGAAGAATGGTTAGTTATAGTTTCCGATTATTATGATAAAGATAAAATAGAAATAAATATTGTAACTGTAATTCTTACTGTTTTGTTATATGTAATTTTACTATGTTAAAGTGAAAGCCTTTCTTTTTTGTTTAAATAGAAAAAGGGGAAATGATGTAGGTGGGTCTTCTATGTGTTATTCTCATTGGTTAATAAAGAGACTGTCTTGGCAGAAAAACAAAACAAAACAAAAAAATGTTGTTTATTAACAGATCTCTTTGTAAGATCAAACAATGACAACTTATCTTCCTCAATTTATTATCCAATCAACCTCTATAGTTTATATGTGTATGTAAAATTATTAGTATTTTAATCTCATACATATCATACATATTAAATAGTATTACTTGCTATAATATCTGTTAAAAAATTTCTCTGTATTTTAAGGTTATTAAATTTGTAGCTTTAAAGGCCACTGCTTTAATGCTGAAATCTTGACTCTTACTGTGGCTTGTCACTTAATCTCTAGAAGATAAAAATACTTTCTTTTGAGATTACTTCTTTAAATATTTATTTTCATTAACTTGACTTAAGATTTCAGCCTTTGGCTTCACACTGATCTTTTTCAGTAGGAAACATATGAGTTTCTGCCTACACATATTCTCAAAATAATATTTTGCTTGTTTTATGAATTTGAATAGCTAGTCTGTTTCTTTATAATTTTCCTCATTTCATTGTTAAATTGTTGCCATGGTTTCCTTTAAAATGTATGCCCGATTTTCATCTCTTCCTGTGCCTCCACTGTGTAGCTTGGCAATGATGAAGCTCTTTCTACAAAGACAACACATTAAATGTTTACCCTAAAAATTAAAATCATTATAATTCTTTAAATATTGTCAATAACTTACCAATGTTCTGTCCATTTTTATGATTTGTAGTATACCCCAGAGTCAAGCAGGAAAAGAAAGCATTTTAAACACCTTTTTCCTTCAGGAGTAGTTTAATTTGGTGATTCAATGATTCTGGGAATCTCATGTGTGTATTCAGTGCATTTTAATAATATTCACCCACTCTACTCCTTGACCTAACTCTTTATAAACCCACTTCTTCATTCCCTTATTCTTATTTTTTCATTTTTTTATTAACATTACTTTTCATTTCATATACCAACCTCAGTTCACCTTCCCTTCCCTTCTCCCACTCTTGCCTCCTCCCTTATTTTTAAAAACCCCACTGAGTTTAGTTTTATGTTGCCCACCTACTCACTGTTATAGGGTCACCCACTGAAGTGTGGTTGAACTACTAGGATCCATACCCATAAAGAAAGCCAGCTATCCTTCTCTTAGGAGTCCACAACTACATATATGTAGAGACTCCTGAACTATTCAAATTTCCTTGCTAAAATGTTAACTGGCTTGATGTCGTGCAGATCTTGTGTAAGTAGTCACAGCTGCTGTGAGGTGGTGAGTACAGCAATCATGTCGTGCCCCCCAAAAACAGTTTCATTCTATCTCTCCCCAACTTCTGACTCTTTTCACTCCCTCTTCTGACATTCTCCCTGAGCCTTGGGGTGGGAAATGGGTTATATATGGTTTTGCTTTGAGCACTCCAGAGAACATTATTTTCTATGCTTTGACCAGTAGTGAATTTCTGTATTAGTCACTATCCACTGCATGAAAAACATTTTCTGACGAGGTCTGAGAGATTCACTAATGTATGAGTATATATATATATATATATATATATATATATATATATATATATATATATATATATATGGGGCTATGAATTCAGAGGGTTACTTAATTTCTATTTAGCAAACTAATAACAGCAGGTTTATGTATAGGACCTATGAGATCCAACCAAGAATTCTTGGGAAGATTTATAATACTAGTCATATATTTCCTTCTGTAGAGTGGGCCTTAAATTCAATTAAGAAGGTGAAGATCAGGTTATAACATGTGTGTCCCCATTGCATCCTTGGGAACATGGAACCATGGTGGTCATTATTATAGTTCACAGCTAGGTAAGAACGAGGGTTATTTTGTTCCACAGCAGTCTTCAAAGCATCTTATGATATCCTAAAGGTTAAAGAGGAAACTTCTGGTCAGACTTATTTCTCCACATTGCATAAAGGAAAAGAAGTATGTGCCATAATCAGAAATAGGGTTTCACTGTCAAGTTCTGTTGACAAGCAAGAGTAATAGTAATAGCCTGTATCATGGGAGTCTCTGGAACACTCATGACTAACAAATTGAGGCCAATATTCTTTATCAGCCAGTGGATTTTTTATTTGATAACTTATAACTCCTGGGAGGAGCTTTATCTCTCAATATACATGAATCAATAGATATTATTTAAAGTACTTTAATTGATATATATGAATATACATAAATATTATAAAATAGTAGATTTTGATTTGAGATTTTTAAATATCTTTAGTGTCATATCTCACCGTCACCTGATGCTTCAGACCTACCCTCTCATGCATTGTCACTCACTTAAACTTCACTCCCAATTATTCTCCCAGCTTTTACAGGACCTTCAAATTAAAATAATTCAGAAATTTTATGCTAAATGATCTCAATTTCCCTATTTTTTTCTTCTTTAATGATTAGTGGTGCTGTCATACTTGACCACAGAAAACACTCTCAAATTTCTGCCCAGGTAGAAGAAAAATCAAATAATGTTTCAAATTAGGTTCTCACCCACGAGTTTAAGGAGTCATGCTATATTCAGTTCCACATTCTGGGCAAACTGTGGACTTCAATCCATGCCCACTAGCATAGACTGTAGGACACCAGTAATCTATGGGAATAGGTCAGCTACTTCCATTGCCACACTTCCCAGATATTTGCCACTTATCCTTATGTTTTGTGACTTAGAAAATTAACTGCTTCAACTGATCAATGCCCTTCCTCACTTACTCTGCTAAAAAAGCACCTGATTAACTTTTGGGCAGAATTGGAGTTTATTAAGAAAAATGTTTCACACTTATTTAAGAGTATGTTTTTTTTAAAAAGAAGGGCATAGGAAAAGGAACATATACACACTAGAACATGTTTTTGTTGTTGTTTATGGAATCTCACCATGTGCACAGGCTAAGATTCTTGAAGTCATCTTGCCTCAGAATCAATCCTCGACGCTAGAATTAAAAGTGCATATCATCACAAAAGCTGTCTTTAAGTAAAATTGAGTCTCTGATTTATTGTTGTGTTAAGTAAATAATGTTAGCCACATTAAATTCATTCTGAACTTAGCATGACAGGTTTTGATTTAAATACTCATGTTTCCACAATGAATCCTTTCATGAAAATTTGTTCAAATGAATATCATAATTAAAAATAAAGGAATAGTGGGAAAGGCCTAAAAGGAAGAAAGAATAAAATAATTCTATAAGTTCTTTGTTGCTTTGTATTCTCAGAGCAATTCCTAAGCAGCATAATTTTATACTTTTCTTACTGAATAAATTGCATTTAATGATTTACTTTTATTCAAGAATCTTCTGCCCTCACTCAAATGTCTTTTTTTTTCTATTCACACGCTTTCTATCTCTTGCTAAGAACAAACAAGTATCAAAATAATAATAATTATAAAGGATAAATACAAGCAAAACAGAATATAACAAAGCAAACAAAAGAAGTGGAGCCAAATAAAAAGTATAAAAATTGCAATAAATACAGAGACCCACATATTAGTACAAACATGTATAATCTAAAAACACATAACCTGAATTCATAAGACATATACAAAAGACATGTCAGTCAGAGGACTGATCTCCAAAATATGCAAAGAACTCAATAAACCTGACATCAAAAAACCAAATAATCCAGTAAAAATGGAGTACACACCTAAACAGAGAAATCTCAACAGACAAATCCCAAATGGCTGAAAGACACCTAAGGAAATGTTCAACATTCTTAGGCCCCAGAGAAATGCAAATCAAAACAACTCTGAGATTCCATCTTACACCTGTAAGAATGGCCAAGATCAAACACACTGACGACAGCTTATACTGGAGAGAATGAGGTGTAAAGGAAACACTCCTCCAAAAACAAAGTCCCTGACAAAAAAAATTATAAGAGAAAGAACATCTAACTATGTTTCTGGGTTTGTTTTATATTGGCCAACTATTTCAGGTCATGGTTCTTAAGAGTCGCTTGTATCACCATTGAGACTCCATTGAAAATGATTTATTTTTATTTCATTTGCACGTTGTTTTCAATTAGATATAACTTCTGTTGTAGGAATGGATGTCTATGTCTGCTTCTCTCAGCACTGGGATCCCATTTGGCACAGACTCATGTGGGTCCTAAGTTTGGTGCCCCAGTCTCAGTAAGTTCCTATTTGTCAGTCCTGCTGTGTTTGTTGGGCTTAGTTTCCTTGGTTCTCCTCATCTCTCGTAGCTCTTATACTCTTTGGATCTCTTGCTCCAGAGGGTTCCCCAAGTCTTCAAGGAAGGTATTTGCTGGATATATATCATGTAGAACTGAGAGTTCCAAGATCTCTCAGTCTCTACTCACTATTCAGCTGTGGGTGTCTGCAATTGTTCCCATCTACTGCAAGGAGAATCTATAATGATGATGACTGAATAAAGCAATGGTCTGTGAGCACAGAAAATGTCATTAAGAGTCATTTTATGACTATGTTCCTTGATGACTGAAATATTTTCCATTTTCAGCTTTAGGACCTTAACTTAAGGATGTGAAGGGTAAATAAGAGTATTGGCAGCAGTCTATAAGACTTGGGGATCTTTAGAATCTCGACCTCTATAAAAGTAGACATGACTGTGGGATTCATTGGAGTAGCCTGTAGGCTTTATTAGGATTAGTCCAATAATGGCTATTTTCCAGCAGAAAGGTCAAGAATTTGATAGTTTTTAGTTCAGGAGGCTTTAGTCTCAGATAATTTTCATTCTATGTTGGCATCTTAAATAAGTAGGTCCTACTACCAGCAAAGGAATATCTCAATATCAGGACAGATGAACTTGCCAGTGCGGCTGAAGGCAAGCTGGAAAAGAGTACAAGGTTCCTTCTTTCATGTCCTTTTCCATGGGTTATCACCAAAGTGGTCCACATTGAGGGTGAGTTTTCCCACATGATTCAATCACAAAATTACTTACAGGCATACTCATGGGTTTTAATTGATTCTATATGTTGCCAAGTTGATAACCAAGATTAGACATCACACTTGCCCACAACTGCAGAAGAGAAAGCCCATTAATGACACTTTACTTTTCACTATTTTTTGCTGTGGTTTCTAATATGGGCATTGCTGTACCCTTATAGGATACTTGAGTGAATTATTTTATATCCTTATTTGTATATATTTCAGTACAGTCCTTCTATAGTTGATTTCAGTATGGTTTTTTTTCAAAATGTCTTTTAGAACTATTCTTTCCCATAATCCCCCTTCGATTCTGTCTTCCTCTCTATCACCCAATGTAAAATTTTACATTCAATCATTTCTCTTAAAGCATTTATTCAACCTTTTTCTATTTTTCTTTACCTGACCTCTGTGAGTATTCCAAAGGGAACACTTGTATCTGAAGATTCAAAGATAACAAACATATATTTGTCTTTCTGTGTCTTAATGAGAAGAAGGAACTCAGAGAAATGGTGTCCAGGTTCATCGACCTACCTGAAAATTTCATAATTTCATTTTTCTTAATCACTCAATAATATCCCATTGTTTAAATGTGCTACACAGTCTTTATTCATTAACCTGCTGATGTGCTTCTATACTGTTTACCTAGGAAGTATTGTGAATAGAGCAGCAACAAACATGTATAAGAAGGCGTCTTTATTGTAGGACATAGCACCCTTTGGGCATACATACATGTGAGTGATTGTGTTGAGGTCAGAGCTCAGTGTTAATTGTTGTGCCTCTTGATAGTCCAACTGGTTTTTAGTGACAGAATCTATTATCGGAATTAGTTGAGTATCTCAGGTATACTGGCTCGTAGGCTGCAAGAATCTGCCTGTCTCTTTCTAATTCTAAAGTTGCAAGCCTGAACCACTATGTTTTTTTTTTTTAACTTGAGTTTTGAAGATCAAAATCAGGTTGCCATGCTTGTACAGTAAGCATTTTAGCTAAGTCATCTCCGCAGACTTCAAGAGAGGGTATTTAAGTAGATGAGTATAGGGAAACTTTAGTTTCTGTATTGAGTTCTGAGAACCTATCATTCACCTCTCTACTCACAGAGAAGTTTGATAATGTAACATGAATTTTTTGTGGATGTGCCCAGAGTAAATGTATCATTTATCTAATTAGTAATTGACTAGTTGTTGTTCCAAATCTAAAAGAACTTTTCTACACATTCCAGAGTATTCCCATTGCAGACTAAAAGCATACAGTAATTCAACTTTTCACCAGTGTGTCAAATAGGACTTATCTGGAAAGGACGTTAGTGATTCATGCTACAGGTCTATCTTGCAGTTGAAAGAAAGAAAACTTTATAATGAGGTGGTTTTGCTGCCAGAAGTACGTTCTTTAGGGAAGATTAAGCAAAATGGCATTGGGCCAAATTTCACACCCACTTAGATCATATCTGGACTCGCAGTTAGGGACAAAATTGATTTTACGTGATTCAGTTTTACCATCATTGGGAATATTCAGAAGAAAACTCTAAGATCAATTTAAAAACAAAATATTTTAAGATTTGACAATGACAACCAGATTAAGAAAAGTTTGGACTTATTGGTAACTGATATTAAAGAGTAACTGTTATTTAGTTATTAAATTCCTAAAACTCTTGTTTATAAGTCTATTAAGTAATTTTCCTAGAACTTTTATATATATGAATGCAGACCTGTTTGCTCACAGACTTGCCCCTGTACATATCCTGTATATCAAGCATTTCTAGACATAGGTGATGATGTTTTTCAAATATTTCAAGAATGGCTAACTAAAACACATCTTGGTGTGTCTACTCTCCTCATAAATTTCAAAATTATGAAGTTTAAGTTTAACGTATTTAAACTTTACTTCTTCAAAAACTCATGGTGTCATAGATGCCTGATATACAGAAAACAGCTGTGTGTTGTTCTGGTCCATCTGATCTCTAGCCTAGAGCAACGCCAATCTTATGTATTTATAAATATCTCAAAGTTGAGAAAATGTGCTCCCTGGAGAGATGGTAAAAAAGAAAGCAAATGAAACAAGGGATAGAGCTAAGTCTTTTAGGAATCTGACTTAAGTTATCAGCTGAAGAAAGAAAGAAAGAGGAGAAGCCAGAAAACAACATCATTGCATACAGGAAATCTCCTAGAAGGAGTTAGTATCAAAAGGAGATGTAAGTCTTCTGTTTCTAAATTCATTGTAGTTATTACTACATGACCATGAGTCTTTAAGCAAACCTTTATATAACATATATAACAAAATATGTATTTATTCATGTATGCTTATGTATATTACTTCCTTCTACATGAAAGAAATAAAAGAAAAAACTCGTATGTGGAATGGTATAGATAAATAGACACAGATTCAATTGCAGTGTAGGAATTTATTGTTTGGAAGGAAAAGCTACCTTTGGAAATATTCCAAGAGAACAGCATAGGCCTTGCAAACAATTACATGAATGTATTTAATTCATCAAATATTATAATCCATGACTTACATAAAATTTACATCATGTTATTGTAATCTTACATGTAAATATAAAAAATCTGATGATTTAATTTTATGAACTTTCTTCACATCATTTTGTGCTTAAATTTAATATATTCCGCTCCAGCCAGGGAAATATGAGAGCTAACTGCAGATCTCCACAAGTCCATCGTTTTCTACAAATCCAATCCCTCTGTCTCATCATCAGCTCTGTAACAGAACACTTACTATGGTCTCTTCTTCCTCTCTGACTCGTATGTCCACTGGATAATGTCCTTCAACCTCCCTTCTCCAAACTCATGACATTCTCCCAATCTCTAACACCAGGAGACATATGCTTGGAACATTCCAGTCTCTCAGGCCAGGGAAACAGGTAGGCTAACTGTCCATATTCACCTTTTTCTCTTCTCTTCTAAATTAAAACCCCAGTCTCATCCCTGGGTCTCTAAAGGACCACCTACTGCAGCCTCCCTTCACCACTGACCACATAGACAGTGGATCACATAAATATTCCCTTTCAAGATTCCCTCCACCGAATCAACATAGTAAAAATGGCAATTCTACCAAAAGCAATCTATAGATTCAATGCAATCCCCATCAAAATCCCATCAAACTTCTTCACAGACCTTGAGAGAACAATAATCAAGTTTATATGGCAAAACAAAAAACCCAGGATAGCCAAAACAATCTTATACAATAAAAGAACTTCTGGAGGCATTACCATCCCTGACTTCAAACTCTATTACAGAGCTACAGTATTGAAAACAGCTTGGTATTGGCATAAGAACAGAGAAGTCGACCTATGGAATCAAATAGAAGACCCGGATATTAACCCACAAACCTATGAACACCTAATTTTCGACAAGGGAGCTAAAGGTATACAATGGAAGAAGGAAAGCATCTTTAACAAATGGTGCTGGCATAACAGGATCTCAACCTGTAAAAGAATAAAAGTAGATCCATATCTATCACCATGCACAAAAATCAAGTCCAAATGGATTAAAGACATCAACATTAATCCGTCCACTTTGAACCTGATAGAAGAGAAAGTGGGAAGTAGTCTACAAGATATAGGCACAGGAGGCCTCTTCCTAAGTAGGACCCCAGTAGCACAGACAATAAGAGAAACAATAAATAAATGGGATCTATTGAAACTGAGAAGCTTCTGTAAAGCAAAGGATACTGTCAGTAAGACAAAAAAAGCTGCCTTCTGACTGGGAGAAGATCTTCACAAACCCCTCATCAGACAAAGGTCTGATTTCAAAAATATACCAAGAACTCAAGAAACTAGACACTAAAACTCTAATTAACCCAATTAAAAAATGGGGTACTGAACTGAACAGAGAATTCACAACAGATGAACTTCGAATGGCTAGAAGACACTTAAGGTCATGCTCAACCTCCTTAGCGATCAGGGAAATGCAAATCAAAACCACTTTGAGATACCATCTTACACCTGTCAGAATAGCTAAAGTCAAAAACACCAACGATAGCCTATGCTGGAGAGGATGTGGGGTGAGGGGAACACTCATCCATTGTTGGTGGGAATGCAAACTTGTGCAGCCACTGTGGAAATCAGTGTGGCGGTTTCTCAGGAAACTGGGAGTCAACCTCCCTCAGGACCCAGCAATTCCACTCTTGGGAATATACCCTAGAGATTCCCTAGCATACTACAAAAGCATTTGTTCAACTATGTTCATAGCAGCACTATTTGTAATAGCCAGAACCTGGAAACAGCCTAGGTGCCCCTCAATAGAAGAATGGTTAAAAAAGGTGTGGAACATATACACATTAGAGTTTTACTCAGCGGTAAAAGCAATGACATCTTGAATTTTGCATGCAAATGGATGGAAATAGAAAATGCTTTACTGAGTGAGGTAAGCCAGACCCAAAAAGAGGAACACGGTATGTATTCACTCATAAGTGGATTCTAACCATAATTAAAGGTCTCTGAGCCTATTATTCGTGATCCTAGAGAAGCTAAATAAGAAGATGAACCTGAGGAAGATTATTTAGCTGTCCTCCAGAAGGTAGGAAATAGACAAGAGTTTCAGGTAACCTCGGGTGCATGGGGGGGGAGGGTTGTTGGAAGGGGAGAGGGTTAGAGAGAAGGGAGTAGGGGAGGAATGGGTAAAGCTAGGTGGCCTGGGATGGGGGGAGTGAGGAAGGATGAATATGGGATCAGGGAAGAATATATTTCAACTAAGGGAGTCATTTTAGGGTTTACAGGAGACTTGATTATATATGGGATCCCAGGTCCAAGGAGAGATCCCCAGATTGTTCTCTGGACAGAGGAGAGGGTGCCTGAACCGGCCTTGACCAATAACCATACTGATGAATATTTTGCTTATCACCATAGATCCTTCATCTGGCAAAGGACGGCGATACAGACGGAGACCCACATTGGAGCACCGGACTGAGCCCCCCAAGGTCCAAATGAGGAGCAGAAGGAGGAAGAACATGTAAAAGGAAATCAGGACTGTGAAAAATGCTATCACCCACTGATACAAGGGGACGGATCTAATGAGAGTTTACCAAGGCCAGTTGGACTGGGACTGAACGAGGATGTGATCTAACCAGATTCTCTGAATTTGGCCGGATTCTCTGAATGTGGCTGGCCCGAAGTCTTTCTGAAAAGCCATTGACTATGACACTGGGACTTGTTTCCTCTGCATATACTGTATTTTGGAGATCCAGTCTGTTTGGATACTCACCTTCCTGGACCTGGAGGGAGGGGGGAGGAACTTGAACTTCCCACAGGGCAGGAAACCCTGACTGCCCTAAGGGATGAAGAGGGAGGAGGAGAGGGAGTGGGGGGAGTGGGAGGGTGTTGGGAAGAGGGGCAGAAATGGAAACTTTTATAATTTAATAAAATTACTTTCAAAAAAAGTACACAATAGAGATATGTGCATCACAGACACAAGCAGCACACACTGGGCAGGAAGACAGACTTTGCTGCTTGGAGTCATGTGACTTAGGACAAGTTAGTTAATTTTCTTAGCTTCTTCACTGGTATAATGAGGATGCTACTCTACCTCTGTGTTTAGAAAGAATAAAAAAGCCATTTATTTTTGTAAAAAAAAAAAAAAAAAGATTCCCTCCACCAACCTGTTACATTATCACTTGCTTCCCTGTCTGGTCTGTCTTGCATTCACTTTGCCAAGCCAGACAGAGAAGAAAATAGGTCAGCAAAGCAGACAGGCAAGTTGCAGATACTCAGTCTCCTTCATTCTTTCCATACCCAATTCTTTAGTTTCCTCCTCAGTTCTGTATCAGACTACATGTTGTAGCCTCTCCACATGCTCTGCCCCCATTCCAAAAGTACTAAGCTTATCCTGGGGGCTTTCTGCCCTCATGTGGAACCCCTCAGTTCCTCTCCATCCTAGCCCAGCCCCCAATACCTATGAACACATTTTACTAGAACTGCCAGTGACCGTATATATCAGAATTGCAGAAGAATTTCCTCCCAGGCAATACACAGTCCCCATATTCTTCTAAGAACCAGACAACAAAACACTACCCAAAAGAGACAAGACCAGTTATTAGCACCTAGAATTGCATTCTTCCAAAATCCAGTTGCCTAGAAATCAGTATAAAACCATAATAAATAACAGTCAGGAAAATATGTTTCCATTAGAGCCCTGCAACCCCAACACTCCAGGCTTTGCATATTACAACATAGCCGAGCCATGAGGAAAAAGACCTTAAATGAGCTTGTGAGAATATAATAGAGCCTCTTAAGGATAAAATGAAGAAATCCCTCAGAAAAATCTTTGAAAACACAACAAACAGTAGGAAAAGTAAATAAGACATTTCAAACCTGGAAGTGGAAATAGAATAAACACAGAAAACCCAAATGAGGTGAATTCAGCAATGAAAAAATTAAAAACTCTGCAGGAACCTGCACAACAGAATAGAAAAGATGGAAGATGGACTCTTGGAATTTGAAGATATGATAGAAGAAATGAATATCGCAGCTACCCTAATACCTACCTATGTCATTTTTCAACAAATAAAGAGAAATTCTGTCTAATTTCCCTTATGAACATACTTTCAAAAATAATCAGCAAAATACTAGCAAATGGAATGAATCCATAACACATCAAAGTATGACTTCATAGCAGAGATGCAGAGACATAGTAGAATACATATTCGATAAATGTAATCCACTACACAAATCACAAGATTTAAATACCACAAGATCATTTCATTAGATGCTTTTATTATTGTGAGAACATTTCTGTATCGTCAGTACTTTTATCATGAAAAGGGGCTATATTTTGTCAAAGGTCTTTTCTGCATCTAATGAAATAATCTTGTGGGTTTGTATTGTTCTGTTTCTTTGAGTAAACTCAAATAATTGGCTAAATACAAAATTAAAAGTAGCATTGTTAAGCAGCTCTTCTTAGACTAATGTAATAACAAATTTTGAACAGATCCTGCGAAAATTCAAACTGTAACTCATTAGGACCAATGATATTCTGAATTTTCTGACTTATTTTTATCAATCTCTCACTGAAGCCTGCAAGAAGATTTAGAATGAGAATCATAATCCTTAGTTGGCAGATACTTAAATATCCCAGTGTTAAATATGTGTTCATAGAGCAAGGGGGTACCACTGATCATAGTTAGAACACAGAGAGGAAGAGAATAGTATGAGAGGAAATGTAAAGACAAGAGGATTATATGTTATTTAGGACACAATGACATACTTAAATTACTGAATGGAATTCAAAAAGCAATATGCTATATAAAAATATTCCATGGAGATGAAATTATAATCTATTGTAATTATCACTAGTGTTACTACTGATGACAATTATTCTTGTCTTGTTAGAGCATTTTCTCTGTGGATGGCTAAGGTATACTTCTATTATTGACTCTGATATTATTAATTTTACTTGGCAGAGAAATAGCATGTCTTTGGTGTGTTCACTGTGAATTTTAAAGGCATTTACTTTTTATCTATACTATCTTTTCTTCTGAACAGCTATAGATCTCCTTGATTTAACTGAGAGAGTTCTTCCTAATTTATAATAAGCAACTCTTTATCCACTTTTATATGTTGTAAATGTTTTCATTTATTGTGAATATTGATAGAAACAACTTAAAGGAAGAAGGGTTTATTGTGGCGTGTAGAGTAGGTATATATAATTCATCATGAAGCAGAAGCATGGTAATGTAGGTTTACCTGTGATAATGAAAAGTTGCTCACTTACGGGCGAATAAAAAAGCAGACATGGATCAAGAAGTGGGGTGGACTATGAATTTCCAGCCCAACCACATTCTCTAGTGAGGTCTAGTAGGTCTCTAGTGACCTACATTCTCTAGTGAGCTCCACCCCAATACCAGCTTTCCATAATGTCTCCCATCAGCACTACCAGATCTGAATCAGGTGTTGAAACACATGACCCTCTAGGAGAAATTTAACATATAAACTATAGTATTTTCTTTATTCAATTGTTAGTCTCTAAACGGAGAATATTTTTTATCTTGATATGAATTAAGAGATTACAATGTAATCTTTTGTATTTCTTTGGACAACCCCCTCCCAGATAATGACTTGGAAACTTTTTATAAGTTATGAAAGCTTGGTCTTTCCTTCGGCTTGTTCCTAACTATGTCTTAAAACAAATTAACCCCTTTATTTAATCTACCTCTTGCAGTGTGGTTCATTATCTCTCCTCAGTTGCTGACATACTCCACATCTGCTTGACAAATCTCCCACCACAGATTCTTTCCCAGAGTTCCCATCTTTCCCCAGAAACTTGCCTATCCTCTCCTGTTTAGCTATTGGCTATTCAGCTCTTTATTAAACCAATCACAAGGTGCCTCAGGCAGGTGAAGCAAAACAGAGACACAGATTTACATAGTATGGAATGATTATCCCAACATATCCAAGAAAATGATTTTTACATGAGAAAATAGGATCTCAGGACCTCTTCTCTTATTTTCTTTGCACATGGTACACAATCATATTTTATTCCAGTTTTTTTTTGCTCTGTTGTTACCCATACATCTATGACTTTGAAGTTAAAATTTATTTTCTAAAATATATTTCTGAAAAGCATTTTTGTCATGGTACATGACTTAAACAAATATGTCCATCTCAGGACAATCAAAGAGATACCTCATAACATATAAATTCATCATTTACTCTTTATATGCTGGCAAAAATTACTAGTTGAATTGCATAGAAATGTGTTAATTTAATTAAATTTATCTTTGTTTTAAATCATTGCAATTTGAGGAAATAAACCAAAAGCATTAAAAATTTATTTTAGCTCAAGATAAAAAAAAAACCTTCTTTTCCCTCTGCCCTATTTATAAGTTTCAGATGCAGAAATTCTTTGAATCTTAGCTTATTTTCAGAGTGGAAAGAATTAATACATGCTTGAATAGAAAATGCAAGAAAAGAAACAAAACATAAAACTAGAAGGAAAATAAAAGATAAACAAACAAACAAAAAATCCAACAAACCCTTAAAATGTAGCTCAGCAGAATTGTGGGAAGCAAGTATTAGGTCTCAAGTTCAATCCTCCCTAGTCAAAATAAAATATGATAGCAACAAATGTTATGCTATTAGGTAAGACTAGCAAGGAACCCAGCCATAAAAGCTTCCACCTCCGTTCTGTCCTGATTGAAAGGTGTGCTGGGGTAATGGTGGCAAAGAATTAGTGGGAGTAGCCAATGACTGATTCAATTTGAGGCCTATCCCACAACCCCACAAAAGCGAGCCCTTGACTGACGCTGTCTGGATATCCAGGATCCAGAGGCTTTATAACCTGGAGACTTACGATAGAACCAAACACAATTGGGGGGAGGGGAGAAGAAAGAAAGTCAATGAAATGATTCCTAATGATATTCCGTTTTACTCATAGACTGGAGCCTACCTCAGTTGTCATAAGAGAGACTTCATCCAGCAATGGTTGGGAGTAGACGCAGAGATCCACAGGCACACATTAGGCAGCGCTCAAGAACACTGCAGAAGAAGGAACAAAGGATTATAGGAGAGTGGTCAAGGACACCACAAGAACACAGCACACAGAATTAACTAGGCAAGACCGGGGGGCTCACAAAGATTGAAGTGACCATCAGGCAGTATGCATGGTTCTGAGCTAGGTCTTCTGAACACACTTTATGGTTGTGTAGCTAGGGGTTCTTGTGGGACTCCTGACAGTGGAAGTGTGAGTTGCCTCTGCAAGTTTTGCCTGCTTTTAGTACCCTTTTCTTCCCACTGGGTTGCCCCATCCAACTTTGGTATTAGGGTATTTACCTTGTCTTATTGTAACTTGTTTAGCTATCTTTGGTTGATATCCCTCTGGGGACACTGCTTTTTTTCAGATATGGGGAAGAGATGGATCTGGGGAAAGAAGAGGTGGGGGACTACTGGTAGGAGAAAAGGGAGAGGAAACTGTGGTCAGGATATAATATATGAAAGAAGAATAAGAGAAATAGTCCTATCTTATGATGCCATTTTAAAAACAATTTTTATATGGATTCAAAATAAGTGGAAAATGTAAACATATGTATAGAAATGATATCTTTTAAAAATAGGAAGAACGTATTAAATTTTATGACAGACACTGAGATAAATTTAAATCAATAGAATGTCTCAATACATTCATTTTTGCAATTTCAATTTTGTAATGCTTTCATATTTGGAAATAATTCAAGTGATTTCATTTTCTAATATTTGGCAATGTATTAAACAGCTTGTTGGACAAACATTGGAAATGCTCAGCAAAGTTGGTAGATGAATCTTAACAGAAGTTTGAACACAGTCTTTACAGAAAAACTCTTAAAGAGAGGCAAAGAGAGAACATGTTGCTATGTTACTCAAGAATTAAGTAAATAATGTATCAGAAACTGACTCGTTGAAAGATCAAAATGTTGCCTAAACCTCTAATTCCAAAGAAGTGACAGGAATTCATCCTTTGACATATTTTAGCATGCTTGTGCATGGGAGAGAATCTGGTAAGGAATTCTAAATAGGAAACTAACTTGAATTTATGCCAATTTCCCTTGAGTGGCAGCATAGATTTTGATCTTAATCTATTCAGGAATTCCTTTCTTATTTCTTAGAGTGTTAATACATACAGATTGTTACTGGTTCACGTTGGAAGTTTTGTAGCGAATTACAAATGAGGGGGAAATATCTCTGTTTTAGTATGCTCCACTATGGCTCAATATCAGGGAAAGAAAAGCAAACACTGCTGAGACTTTCACTTAATATGCTTCATCAGCTATGCAGCTGATAGGTGAACTTGCCCATGCAAGATACATAAACTATCCATTGGATAAAAGTTCCCAAGCTCATGTGTACTTAAGTTATAGAGGAAATGAGAAACAGAAGACAGACAGACTGTCTTGGAACAGAGGCTTGGATGATGCAAGTGCTGAAACCAACAAAAGAAAACATCACCAAGACATCAGAAATGCTAGAGGGTCTTCAGAAGAAGAGCAACTGCATCTCTCTTGCTAGGGATGATGCATAGCTACACAAGGCAGAGCTACACAAGACTTTCTAAAGGACTTTATACGATGGTGAAAGAAAAGAAGGCTTTTGAAACAAATAGGAAAAAAAGCCAGATTAACTGTAAAAAGGGTAAAGTGGCTCTGATAAATTGCAACTCATTTATTAATTTAGCCTCAATTATGACTAAACAAAATGTAGTTTCTTCTTCAGATTCTTTGACTGAGACTGACTAACTGAAATTTGCAAGTTTTATGAAATTAATCATCCTCATAGACGTGTATAGTTTTATTGCATTTGGAGCTATATTCTGTATTATGAAATAGAGTAAAAAGCTTTCAATGAGATCCCATGTTCATGCCATGTCTACTAACTGGGTTGGGGAATGTGTCAACTCTCTTTAATCAAGTGCATTCAGTACAACTCTCAACGTAAGTTTTTTTTCTTGAGGTGGGTTTCATTCTTTTTTTAAAAGCGAATTTAATCATTATGGTGCCCTGTGTGGTAGCTTTATTCTAATTGATGATTGTTTTTAGTCTGGAAAATTTAGGTTTATGTATATTGTACAGGGAAGAGGAATAGACCACGTCTTTGTAGGGCCTAGATTCAAAACTGGCCCATTTGTGAATAGGCAAAAACCACTTTCATGGAAAAACTCATAATTGGAAAATGAAATGCTTTGAATGAATGAAAAGAAAGGAGTAGGGATGTAGGTGGGGAGAATGGCTTTAAATATAATTTAGCTTCCTGAACAGCCAGGAGCAAAATAAGGGAGAAATGTGCTAGCATATGGGGAACAAATTTGGATAATATTGGATTCATATAAACAGCTTGCCAAACTTCCATGCTTTTTTACATTGTTGTGTTCAAAGGGTCGCAATTAAAAAGAAAGAAAACATGCTACAACCATTTATAATGCACAGCCCTTCCCACCTGATCACTTCCTTTATTAATATTCTAAAATACAGAAAATTAAAAGTTTTTTCATTTAATTTTCATCTAAATAAATTTCAAGGGCCAAGTCTTAACCAAAGCCAGCTGTACCTTTAAGCCTCAATCATCGTTATTACAGTCTTAAGTCTGAGAGTACTTTGATTGCTTTAATGTGGTTTAATTTCGAACATTGCAGTAAAATCTTATATAGCGCATAAATGGAAAAGCCTAGCATTAGAAAAGCCATTCAAGCACAGATTCGCTTCTTGATCACACCGATCTTCATACTGGAGTTCCTGAATTCATTTAGGGCATTTTCCACCAAATAACATTCTTAAGGACCTTGTGTTTAGAAGACATATGAACAGAAGTTTTATTCAGCAAATGCATGTGTAGCACTCTCTGAAGCTTGAAGTGCCTGATAATGACAGGGGAGTATAAAGGAATGGCAGTTGCCTTCTTTGAAGCACACTGAATAGTGTGTGAATAATTTTATGATATACCCGAGTCAGTATTTGGTGCATGCTTACAGCATGACCAACATCAGCTAGTTTAAAATGTCTTTTCTTTTCTATTCTGAAAACATAGATTGATAGAGTGACCAACATGACTTGGGAGCTGAATATAAATTAGATACAGTTTTGCAAGAAGGTAATTTTCTTCTGTAAAATGGGAATAAATAAAACCTGGGGAGGAAGAGCTGGGACGTAAAATTTGATCTCGTTTTTCATGTTCTTCCTCCACTGATACAAGGAAACGGATCTAATGAGAGTTTACCAAGGCCAGTTGGACTGGGTCTGAACGAGGACGTGATCTAACCAGATTCTCGGAATTTGGCCGGATTCTCTGAATGTGGCTGGCCGGAAGTCTTTCTGAAAAGCCATTGACTATGATACTGCGACCTGTTTCCTCTGCATATTCTGGATTTTGGGGATCCAGTCTGTTTGGATACTCACCTTCCTGGACCTGGAGGGAGGGGGGAGGAACTTGAACTTCCCACAGGGCAGGAAACCCTGACTGCCCTAAGGGACGAAGAGGGAGGAGGAGAGGGAGTGGGGGGAGTGGGAGGGAGTTGGGAAGAGGGGCGGAAATGGAAACTTTTATAATTTAATAAAATTTACTTTAAAAAAAATTTGATCTCATTCTTGCCATAAATCATTTAGTCACAGTAGAGCTTGGAGTCTACATTAGGCTGAATATCAGTTTTAAAGTCAATTAAAATATATTATACTTAGTTTTCATACTTATATAATGGTCAGTAGTTCAAGACAAGCTCTAAGAATACCTTCAAGTCAGAATTATAATGATGTTCCATATATTCTATGCAACAAACACAAACTTAATGATAATAAATACTGTTATTTAATTTGACTAAATTAATTGAGGGAAAAACTTGGAAACTTCACTTTTATTACATATGAATACCATGAAATAAAATGTTCCATGACGAAAATTTGACCGCTGTCTGAAATATTTATTTGTTTTTCTTCCAGTGTCTGGGTTGAGAGGTAGTGTGTGGGTGCTCACCCAGGGGTATTATGTGTGGATTCCGTGGGTGGACATTGTCTTCCTCCACTGCTTTCTACCTTGTTTTCTCAGGCAGAGTAGATATCCATCCCTGAGATCCATCTGTCTCCTAGTTGCACACAATTCTTGGTTTATAGATATGTGTCATTGTTGAGGATTAAAACTGAGACCTCCAGGTTTGTGTGATAAGCCCTTTACTCACTGATTCTATCTTCCCAGCCAATAAAACATCTAGTAAGTAAATTTTATTCACAAGAATAAAGGGAAAACATGCTATTCATACAGCTATGCAGAACACCTCATCTATGACAATTCAGACTGTGTTTAGCTTATATTTTCATAAATGGAATGCTCAATGAGGTCTTTGTGATCAAAGTAACCCTGCAAACAATAAGACCTAGAAATGTGTTTGGAGAACTGAACGTTTTTGAAGCATGCTAGAGAATAGAACCATTCAGAAGAGGAGAATAAAATGAACCAGTAAATGAAAATGTACATGCACAAAAAATATGTTCAACACTTAATTAAGTCAGAAGTATGTGTACAAAGTTGAGCTTTGTATTCTCTAAAATTATGCTCCATTAAGAAAATGCTGATGGGGAAGATGGTGATGGTGTTTGTAGCTATGATGGCCCTGCCAATTCTCTTTGAATGCAATTCTCATCACGTCTGAGCACTGTTCTTAAAATAACTAATTATTAATAAAAATAGCATTGCATGTAGAGTAACATGGAAGAAAAACCTGAAACTCAAAAAAAAAAAATTAGAAGCCATGAGGATGGGGAGATGGCTCAATAGTTAAGAGCAGTGATTGTTCTTCCAGAGTCTGATCACAAATCCCAGCACCCATATAGTATCTTTCAATGATGTCCAACTCCAATTTGTGAATGAATCAAATCCTCTCTCTGCCCTTCTCTGACACTGGAATGGGTACAGTACACCCACATATATGTAGGATTTGTTTGGCTTCCACTTCTATATTGTTGTTCATCACTGAAGGAAGTCAGGACAGGAATTCAAACAAGGCAGTAAACTGGGTTCATGGGATGATATGATGCAGTGGTTATGGAGGGTGCTGCTTACTGGCTTCCTCAGCTTACTTTCTTACATAATCCAGTACCACAAATCTAAGGACGGCACCACCTACAATGGGTTCCTCCCCCATCAATCGCTAATTTACAAAATGCACTAATGGCAGGATTTGATGTAGCTATCTTACTTGTGGTTCCCTCCTTTTAGATAACTCTAGCTTTTATCAAGTTGAAATGAAACAATCTAGCACACAGATAGTGACTGATAAAACAATATGTTATGTTAACATCACTCAGCCAAAGTGTACACAAGGTGAAATAGTATGAGATTATAAAATATATTCTATTTATTACAGAGTCATTGTTAGTAGGATATTTAAGAATACTAATATTCTTATAATCCACTGGTGATACTTCAATTAGTTCACTGGAGGACTTGGAATATATTCTTAAGTTTTTCTGGTAATTGTGATATGGAGTTACAAAGAGGCAAAGTCAGGGTAGTCAAGACTGCAATAAACAACAACAATAAAATCAAAACAAAATTATCAAAATTGTATATACAAATGAGGAATATAGACTATCTATACTAAAAAGAGCAATATGGTATGATTAAAAATGGTGAAATCTGTTGATGTTTATATAGTTGTGTTATTGACATTAAATGTAAATAGTTAGGTAAAGATTGAATAATGAAAAATAAACTTTCACTAATGTAACCAGACAAATTTTTTTCAACGTTTCTAATGCAATATTCTCTGAAATGCTAGATTTTCTTCAGGAAGAAAGATCTCTTGGGTTTAGCAAACACTTCTAGGAAAAAATAAAATACTAACACAACATAATTTACAAATTTTTAATGGAAATTACATTTTTTTTCAAAAGGCCATTTTAACAACCTGAACAAAGTTAATGACTTCGGCCACCATAGAATAGCTTGAAAGTGTGTGAAGTGTGTTAATATTATATAAAGTCAGTCCTTACTAGCATTGTATATGTGAAGCGTACAATATCTTAGTTTAAGAGCTGCTAAAGATTTTATCTCCTTTTGTTTGTCTTGGTTGAAATTAACACTAGATCAAATCCAATAAAATAGATATTGTTGTGTCAGAACTTATGTTCAACTGTGAGGAGAAAAACTACACAAAATAAGCATGAAGACAGTAACAATATTTACATATAAATTGAGTGAGAGGCAGATGTGTTCACAGATGTGTTCTGTCTACTCGAATCACTTAAGAATTTTAAACTGAAATTTGTCTTTAAATGACAAGACAAAAAGAAGTTACGCTCTCTTTTCTATTATACTAGATGTCTTTCCTTGAAATGTAATTTTCTCTTTTCAAATACTGTTTACTTTCACATTACTTAATGTTCTTTAAAGATACATGAGAACTGTGTTGTCTTTAATTAATACAAAATACTTTGCTCCATTTCCAAATGCAGAACTTTCCCATGGGCAGCGTTCTTTAAGTCAATTTAAGAATGTGCGCGCAGGATAGACAGCAGGGTTATTCTTTAGTAGTGCATCTTGGTAGTCATCTTGTACAATTTTAGACCTTCTGAAGATTACTGTTGCACTTTGCCCCTGAACACTAATGAATTTAAAATCTTCATGGAAATCAAATCTACTACTACAAAATTAACGCATCTCAGTGAGATACATAAATTTCTTTTCTTTTTTCTTGGGAAGGACAAAATAAAGTTTTAGAATAGTGCGTTTAGCAACCATTACACATTATGAACAGGGTGTATAGTACTGTACTATAAAATTACATGGTGAAAAGAGCTGATGACTTATGTTTAACTACCTGAGTATTACAGAGAAATAGCTCATTCCAGAAAAAATTTTATGAGATTGAAGCAGCCATTTCCTTAGAGTATTGAAAGCACCAATATGTTTACACAAACATATGCATATATGTATGGAATAAATAAAGGCAAAAAATTGTTACATGATTATTATACCACTAAAGTTCAAAAAGTGTCACAAGGACATAAATTTATAATCTTATTTGAAATGAAAAGAAATTAAACATTTACCCAAAAAATAGATACTAGTTGGACACTTGAACTGGATATGAGCATTTGATTTTCTCTTTATACTCTATGACATATATTTCATAATCTGAATTAACTAAATTCATAGCTATTCAGTGTTTATTATATTAAAATATATTTAAAGTTAACATATCAAAAGTTTTTATATTATCAACATCATACTTAAGATGAGAAGGCTTAGAATTTTGTACTTAATGCTGATGATAAAGTTTTTTTGTTGTTTTCTTTCTTTCTTTCTTTCTTTCTTTCTTTTTTGCATTTTATAAACCAACCCCAGTTCCCCCACCCTCCCCTTCTCCCATGCTCCCATTTCCCCGCCTTTCTGCCCCCACCCCCATGCCATCCACTCTTCAGAGGTGGTAAGGCCTCCCTTGGGAAGTCAACAAAGTCTGGCATACCAAGTTGAGTCAGGACCAAGACCCTCCTCTCTGTATCAACCATGAACAAGGTATCCTATCATAGGGAATGGGCTCTAAAAGATAATTCATGCACCAAGGATAAGTCCTGGTCCTAATATCAAGAGCTTCCCCCCAACAGTTCAAGCAAGATATCTGTCAACCACATTCAGAGGGCCTAGTTCATTTCCAAGCAAGTTCTCCATCTGCCTGTTCAGAGTCAGTGAGCTCCTACTATCTCTGATCAGCTCTCTTGGTTTTTCCCATCATGACTTTGACCATCCTTGCTCAGATATTCCTTCCTCCCTCTCTTCAATTGAACTCCAGGAACTCAAAGTTTTAACATAATATCTTAAAATAAAAGCATTAATAGGCTTAATCATCATTTTGAAATTAAATGAAATATTATGAGAATAAATTCTATGGTAATAAATTTGGGGAAAATTTGAATATGGAGTTGTTGCTGTTTTTCCCCCAGTTCTTGTTTCTAATGAAATTATGAGAATCATGAATTGAATTGTTAGATGATAGACTTTATAAATAATTACAAATGTTTTAATCATTTTAATTATTTCATGATTCAAATTATTAATAGGAAAGTGAAAATACCTTATAAGAACATAGCTTCTTAGAGAATTCAAGCCTTGCATTGCAATCACAGTTTACTGCTAATCTATTCTAATAAAAATGAAGTGATTATTATTATTTATCGATTACTACAATTAACCATTCATTTTCAGTGCAACACTCTGATTATGAAAATAGTGGAACACTGGCCACAATTTTCACAGGTTTGACAGGACATGGTGAGGTGTACGATGTTTGCAACTACTTAAGCCAATGCCCTTTTGTATGCCTTAGCTTTTCTAAGAATATAATCCTTGCGTCTGCAATCACCTGACTCCCAATAAATATCTTGCAGTCTTGACTTACTCAGTATGCCTTCTTGTTGAATGATCCAGCCAGTACTGCGCTTTATAGCTATGGAATGCAATTTGCACAACTCCATTTAATTGTGGCATCATCAGCCATCATCCATGTAGGAGTGATTCCAATATTCTCTGTTGATGATAACATATTAAATTATTTAGAACCCTTATGTAAGGTTTCAAATCCAGTGTATATTCTACTGGATGCTTCAAAGTATTTTCGGATTACTTTACAAAATTAATGTAAAGTAAACGTTATGTGTGACACTGCATCATTTAAGAAAATCATGTCAAGAAAAATGAATATACCTTCTCACTATAATAACATTTTAAGGGGGCTGGAGAGATGGCTCAGAGGTTAAGAGCACTGCTTACTCTTCCAAAGGTCCTGAGTTTAATTCCCAGCAACCACATGGTAGCTCACAACCATCTGTAATGATGGAGTCTGGTGCCCTCTTCCGTCCTGCATGTATACACATAGACAGAATATTGTATACATAATAAATAAATAAATATTTTTAAAAGATAACATTTTAAGAATTGTTTTAATATCAGGTCAGTTAAAGCCATGATAGTGAGTCTAAAGCTTTTATCTTCAACCAGAAATTAAGATTAGGCTATCTGTGTTCCTACTTATTATATCTATTATGCCATAAAAGAAACATCACATGAATAACAAATTGGGAAAATTTTAGGCTGACTCCTTTGATATGATCCCACAATAAATATATCTGCTATTTATTTCTCTGTATTTTCAAATTAGACCCAGAGTCTCTTTCTGAGATCCCTTCTTACAAGCTATGATATAAACTCAAACCTTTTTTATCTAATGTTAGAACTTATTGCGACAATCTCTGCTAAATTTTCTAACAGTCTATTAAAAACACAGCACACAGACCTGTTTCACTTGTTAGAACGGAAGTCAGTTTATGGATTACTCTGCTCAGCATGCACTGGTATCTTCTTATTTGACCCAGAGTAAAAGCCAACATCTCTATAAACATGAAGAAATATCCATTCATTTCCCTGACCTCAATGGCTAATCTCATCTTCTTAGATCAGTTTCCTTCCAGTCACTTTGGTGTTCTAAATAAATGCCAGACATACCTCACTTCTGGACCTTTTTTATTCCTGTATATTTCCTAGGACACTCTTTCTACATACCTGAAGGACTCATATCCTCTCCTTATCCTTCCGTATGAATCCTGTTTTCACTGAAACACACACACACACACACACACACACACACACACACACACACACACATATATATATATATATATATATATATATAAATTAATGTAGTCATCATTCCCTTTTCCTGGCTTTGTTTCATCAGAAACAGACCCTCCCCCAACTGACACATTAGGCACCTTTTAAAAATAAATTTATTTGTGTCAGTATTTATGAAGGCTTATCAGAAAAAAAAATTCTCTTTTCTTTTCTTTTATACAAGATTGGAAAGAGCACCTCTTCTATAAAATGAATGCTTTACATATCTTCTCCACGGAGAAATTAATGGACATCAGAGCAAACCAGAAGGGATCTATCTTTGACAGTTTAAGAGGAATACACTTAGACTCATCAGGCTACATAAAAATAAACTGTAAGCTATTTGAATGGATGATATTTTCTTTCTCCTCTCTCTCTCTGAAAGAGTGGGGGGTACAATCTGCATAGATATATCCTTAAATATAGGTACTTGGACTTTGCCAGATACAAATTAAAAAAATACATTTAAATTTTTTAAAATAGAGCATTATATACACACTAGAGTTTTAGGCTATTTTTTTTAGGCTATTTTTTGTTTACACTACCAAACTCATTTTAAGGTTGTGTGAGCACAAATAGTTCTTCAGAGAATTAGTTCATTGTTTACAGTGTGTACACTTTCATTGTTTGGTGGCACTAGTTGAAGTACTTTAAGGACAAAGGCAGATGAAATCAGGGAGTAAGAGACGGAAAGAATCACTGACCTTCCTTTCACTCAAAGTGCAATTTAATTTCCTTGTAAATAATCTCTATTGTAAAGAAGTGTCCAAGAAAGTGTCTGTGAATCTTCACTGTATTGAGTAAAAGTATCTGGTGATGAAAAGACAGGCTTTTCCTTTGAAATTATTTAAATGCCCTTCATTTCAAACCATGGAACAATGAAGAACCAGGCAGCATTATAGAAGCTTAAAAGTTTCTAAGAAATATTGTAAAGGCCCTGGAGTTACTGTTGATAGAGGCTTAAAATTCTCTCATTTTAGCAACTAATCCATTCTTCATTAATGTTTAAAGAATCTGCTTGGCAATAGAAGTGCTATTGATTTTGAAACCAAGTCCCATGTAGAAATTGTTTCACTTATGTTGTTTCCTGTATTTGCGTTAAAATGTTGGGACACAGAGAGCAAAGCACTGTAATTTAAGTAGTGGATATAACTCAGTATTTATTCAATGTGCTGTTCTGGAAGATCGGAATGATGTAAAAACAAAGCAACATACCAACAGAAATAAACAAAACCACGCAGAATTCTAATCATGACATTCCAGCGAATGAGTGACATGTAATACCAAAAGGTAACTTAAGCACATGGTAAATGAAAGGACCAGCAACTGCTCAAGAGATGCTGGGTTCTTAATTTGACTATTGTGTCTGTTTCTTCACCACCATATGAGGGGATGCAGGTATGGAAGAGAACAGGAGGAGAATGACCAAATGATTTAAGTGGAGCATGAGTAACAATTTCATTTGATTTCTTTCCCCAACTTATGACTCTAGTTCTCTAAGAACTACTTGTCCAAAGACAGAAAGATAATTAAAATATGTTCTTTAAATTCCTCTAAACCTGCTCTAAAAAATCCTCCTACATTCCAGGAGATGTTAATTGTACCTCACCAGGAGAGTACAAGGTGATAAAGAAAAAATAGCTTTTCTGAAGGCTGGGGTTTAGTATCATCTCTACGGGCAAATGACGGGTCGCTTCATAAATCTCACGATTCTACATTCCTACATAATGGGCAGAGTTTCACAAAGTTATTTTTTTTCTTCACACAGTGCCTGTCAATCTTACACCCTTAAATCATCTTCAAAACATGTTATTAATTTGTCTCAGCAAGAAAACTCAACACCCTCCCTAGGCAGTTAAGTTCTTCACTCTAAATCTACACATAAAAGGAAAACTTGTCAACCCTTATTTCAGAGTGCATCAATTAATCCATGGTATAGAGAAGGCCAATTCACTCTCCTCCACCATCTGTGTCGATGATAAAGCTTTAGTTATCACTTTAGTGAAGCTGACTGTGTAAAAATTGAAATTCATACTGTAGAGATGCAATCTCCAAAAAGATAGTAGGCATTAGGCATATGTTGGGCTTTAAGTTGAATTCAGTTAGCATTAAATAAAGATAAACATTTAGTTGGTTATACACCCTAATCACATTTTAATGCTCAATAGTCATGTGTATGTAGCTCACATATTGGATTCTGTTAAACAGATTATATTGATGACGAAAATAATCGACATTTTCAAATGCAGAGAAAAACATGTAGCAGGAAAATAATACAATAGCAACACTGGCAATCAGTAAAAAATGACAAAGAACATTTATTTCAACTAGATAAAAAAGAATTTAGGATATTCTTGTATGCCTTTGGCAAAACTTTGAACTAAGGCAAACTATAAATAAATAAGGAATAAATAAATAAATAAATAAGACACTATTTAAGAATGATTATTGTAGAAATTATTTACTTTTAATAGATTATTTTTGAAAGGTTAACTTTATAAAAGAAACAAATCAGAAAAAAACAGATGAATTACATTTAAGGACTTTCAGTAAATCACAGCAGTATGCTATTTTAGATGAATTTTATTCTTTAGATAAGTATTAAAAGCTACACTTTCAACATTACTTTCGCTCATCCACACTATATATAGCTATGACACTTTACTAATATATTGATCACGGAGGTTCTGACACATATTACTAGTGACTTTCAGAAGAAGCACAATATCCTCAACTACTCAACCTTATTTGTTGCTTTCAGATCAGTCCCATGTTTTCACATGTGTGGGGGTTCTCTCTAGTAGTGTACTTTACTGAACATTCTTCTGAACTAACTCATTTTCAGTAGAAATTGTGTGTCTTATCTCTACTTCTTCTTGTCAAATTGGAAGTTTGTGGTTGATTCAAACACAAAACACAGACAATAGAATTGAACTGGAGGTCAAAGGATTCAACACTGACCAGAAAGTGGAAACAAGAGAAAAGAGGATCACTCTAGAAACTGCTGCTCTCTGTTGCTAATCTATTGGTCTATTTTTATTTCTTTTAGTTGCTTAATATTTTCCTTTTATTTTGTCCAGCGTTCTCAAGGCAAAAAGGTATTTAAAAAACGAAGTGTTACAAGTGTGGTACATTTGAGGAAATTTGTAGTGCATTAATGTAGGCAGACCAATATTCATAAACAAGTGAGAAATACATGGCCACAACCCTCATGGGAGAGTGGGACTCTTCACTTGGGAGGCATGGTTCTATCCCTCACCAGAGGCAAGGGAGAACTGACTATGAGGGCCTGAGTTTAGGAACACCCTCGCCCTGCG
Organism: Myodes glareolus; assembly: GCF_982192425.1. Classification (NCBI taxonomy): domain Eukaryota; kingdom Metazoa; phylum Chordata; class Mammalia; order Rodentia; family Cricetidae; genus Myodes; species Myodes glareolus. The sequence goes on along the minus strand of NC_142036.1, from coordinate 32,152,182 downwards.
GCAGGTGGCCCGAGGGCCTCACACTGAATAGCTAAGCTACCACCCAGACCCATAGCCAGGCTTTGGATTGGCTCATCTTAACATTGACACCATCTTGGACCTGCTGGAGCTCATGAACAGTCTGGTCCTGTGAAACAATAGTCTCAGGATCTCCATGAGGGGGGCGACCACAGGATATCCCCGAGGAATTATGAGAAAAGAGTATGATGGTGTACCAGAAACCAGAGGTCTTGAACCAGACCAGTGACTCCGCAATGAACATTTGCTAGTAAAGCTGATTGAACTAATGTGTATATCATGTGACACACTGCTCCCAATGCCACCAGGATGAATGAAGAGGTGCTGGAGAGGCAGGAAAGAGGAAGACTCCAAGAGGTATTTGTTTGTGTTTTGTTTTTGTTTTTGTTATTTGGCTTGTTTTATTCTTGGTTATTGTTTTTTGCTTGCTTTATTTGGGTTTGGTTTGACTTTTTATTTTTAAATTTTCTTTAGAGGGCTCTGCAGGGGTGAGGGGAGGATATGGGAGGACTGAAAGATGATCAGACTTAAAGTGAATGATACAAAATTTCCAAAGAATCAAAAGAATTTACGATAAAGTCGGCAGGTAGTGGCTCATGCCTTTAGTCCTAGCACTTGGGAGGCATAGGAAGACAGACGAGTTTGCTGACAGCCTGGCTTACGAAAGCTCGTTCCAGAACAGACTCTAAAGCTATAGAGAAAAAAAAGAAAGAAATTAAGCTAAATAAAAATAAGATAAAATTAAAAGACAATCATGTAATTAAATTTCTAATCTGTAATCCCATTTTATTGTCTCTCATTCTCTCATGTGTGCACATGTATGTGTGTAAGTGTAAAAGGTACTTGTCAAAGAACCATGGGGAGTCAGAGGACCATTATATCGATTCAGTTTTTTCCTTCACCATTTCTGTCAGGTTTACCCTTGTTTCCGCTGCACGGGGGTACTCAGGGGTAGAAAACTAACCCAGTAGTTTATAGGGATTCCTTTTCTCTCTCCAGCTTCTCTTCTCCCTGGAAAAGTGTGCTTTATGAGTGGTGCGCCTCCACATGTGTTTTTTTCTTAGCAATTTATTTTTTAAAAAAAATCTTTTTATTAAATTTCCGCCCCTCACACATGAGGTATTTAATATTTCTTGCGCTTTCTTCCATTAAGCATTTTAACATTATCATTGTTAAATTGTGTTTGACAAAACAGCACAAATTGTACTACATCATCCACCTTTGGATTTTTACTCAGGAGGCAAATATATAGGGATCATGATTTCATTTGTGTTCCAGAATCATTACTGACATCCAAGGCACGCTGACAAACAAATAAACAAACAAATCTCAAAAGAACTTGGTAAAATTTGGGGAAAAAAAAGTGGAACAAAGACCCACCACCATTTCACATATTTACTTACTTGAAGATTATGATCACACACTGTCTGATATTTAAATAAACAATGGACCACTTAGATGATAGAGGTCACATTTTATACATTATAGCAGAAATACGTAGAGCTCAATAAAAATCAATAAAAAAAAGATGTGGGTTATTAACCTCCTGTTTTAACTGTCATGCCTAACACTTGTTGCCATGCAACTTTCATGGTGATCCTGTATCCCTCTGGAACTAAGGGTCCAAATAAACTCAACATTCTATCACAACAACAGAAAAGGAACGAATCCAAATACAAAAAGTTTTAAACCCGAATTAGTTATATTATCTAAATGAAGAGACATTTAAAATCTAAAATGAATACATTATCATTTAAATTCCTATTGCAAATTTTGCAGCTCTGGAGGGAAGGGTACTCTGACTGTCAGAAGTCAGGCAAGACAGACAGCTGTGAAAGGAAGGTATTCTGAATGTCTACAGCTCAGAAGAGAAAGGAACTCTGACGATCCAGCAGGTGTGGGAGGAAGGTGTCATGGATACCTACAGCTGAGAAAGGTATCCTGACTGTAGCAAAGTCAGGCTATACCTGACGCTGTGGAGGGAAAGTATTCTTGATACCTACAGTTCAGAAGAGAAAAGTGCACTGACTGTTGGAACTCAGATCATACCTATAGCTGTAAAGGGAATGTATCTTGGATAACAAAAACTGCGAGGAGAAAGTAATCCCGGCAGTCGCAAGTCAGGCTATCCCCGCATGATGTGCCAATCCTTCCGCAGGATGGGGCAATCCTTCTCCTCTCTAAAAGGCAGCCACCACAGATGGGCTCTCCTCCACTCTACTATGAGAGCTTCTCAGCGGAGATTTCCATGGCTTCTTTGATCCACTCCCCTAAAGGAGTTTCCCAGCAGAGAGGTTCTCAGGTTTAAACCCACACTATGAGTTCTGCTTTGCCAGCATATTTAACTGCTGAGTCACATCATTGCCTCCCTAATTTCTTTATTAAAATGCCTCTTAATATGTATAATGTACATACATTTATTTTGCTATTGAAGAGGAGGGGACTATTTATATCATAATGTGCCTTCAGTTAACATTGACCAGATAACAACTTGGCAAAGTCAGTTGTAACATTCCAGCATGTGTTCTAGAAAATAAACTCCAGTTATTGGATTTATAACATTCTCCTTGACTTACAAATCCCTCTTGGTGGTCATATTTCCTTATATTTTGAATCATACTGATTACATTAAAATATTTTAGATAAAAATTACTGACTTTCTTTTTTCTTTCTTGATTTTTTTTCCTCCAATTGATATTGTCTTGTTTCAAATAAATCTTCGACACATTGTAATTGACATTGCACTCAATTCCTCCTGGACCCTGCTACTCCAAACAAGCCTACAGACATAGAGAAGAAGGAACGGTAGAGTGTAGCTCTCTCTATTAGCCTTATCCCAACTAGTGAAGAAAGAAGAATTTAGTTAAGGCATTCACAATAAAAATAAAAGTGGTGAGACTGTACTTGTTGGTATTTTGCTTTTCAAAGAAATTGTAAGAGCTGTTTGCATTAGAGCCAATTTGAACAGATGGGTCCTGAAATGTGATACAATGTGAATTTGATTATTCACCAAATCCTGGAACTAAATAGTCTAAGGTGGGACTTATATCTGAACCAGTTGGATTCATTTAGCAAAAGCAAATGCTAGTACATTATTCTCATAAACTTTGCCCTGGCGTCCAGAAAACACCTTTCAAACATCTGTGGTTATTCAAGAAGAAACTGGAAGGAGAAAGCCCAAAGACCTATGATGCAATACTCACTTCAGTGGTGGGAAGCCAACTTGAGAATATTTTCCACCATCTTTCCTGAGGTATCACCAGAGCTAGGTATTAATCACCATGTATTGGCCCTGAAAGGAAACTGAAATAAAAAAATTTGTTATCATTGTATCGGCAATGTACTCAGTTTTTGAAAACTAAGAAACAAATATTTTAGAAGTTCCTATTTTTTTTTCTTCAAAACTTGATCCAACTCTATGCTTTAAATTTCCCCAAAGCTCATAATTGCATACAAGGTACAGAATAACATTCTCTAAGAGATGTATGTCTTCTACAATCTGTTGATATACCTTTCAAATTTAATCTTGCATCTCACATCGAAATTCATACAGCTTGGAGATCTTTGCATCAAAATAATGTCGTCTTATACATACATTCCTTCCCTTTATTTTTTCAATAGCACAGAGTCCTTTTTTCCCTATCTCCTAAAAGCTTGTCAGAAGCCATTTGCTGAAGATCCTGTCTTTCTCAGATTTGTTCTTCTGTTTATGCATTTGTGCCTATCATCTCCTGAGAATGTTGACCAATTTCAAGTCAATCCCTCTCTTGTATATGTCCTTCAATAGGGTCTGCTTTTTCCAAGAGCAAGATGCAGCAAATTATGGCTAACCCATAGCTGAAATAAAGCCATGAGATTTGTGATTAAAGTATCATTGAAAGACAGTTATTCCTATTTTATTTTTTCACTGTCTTTCATACTACAGTGGCCAAGGAATCGCAATAGAGAACAAATTTCTCCCAAAGTATAAAAATATATACATTCGGAAAAAGTTTTCTGGTGTCTAGATAACATAAAATTTGTTGTATCTGAAGAGCGTAGTTTAACACAGGAGAGTGCTATCTACCTGAAACTACACTTCTTGCTTAGTATTTTTGATTCTCCTAGTTAGTTCCTGTAGTGAGGAGCTGCGGACAGGCCTGCTTTTCATCCTGCCCGGCTCCCGCACAGCTAGTTTAGCCCCAGAAATAATAACACATAAATTGTATTCATTTAAGCACTGCCTGGCCCATTATCTCTAGAGAGTTAGTTACTGACTAACTCTCATATCTTGATATTAACCCATTTCTATTAATCTGTATCACACCACGAGGTGTGGCTTACCGGGAAAGATTCAGCATGTCTGACCTGGTGGCTGGCTCCATGGCATCTGCCTCAATTCCCTCTTCCCAGCATTCTGTTCTGTTTACTCCGCCTACCTAACTTTCTGTCCTATCAAGGGGCCAAGGCAGTCTCTTTATTGACCAATAAAAATAACACAATAGACAGATAACCCTCCTCCATCAAGTTCCTTCAATCATTTGTCTTCTATTGATGATTACTAAAAGAACTCTTTTAATACAAATGAAAATGTTACTCTCTCTCTCTCTCTCTCTCTCTCTCTCTCTCACACACACACACACACACACACACACACAGAGAGACACACACACACACACACACACACACACACACACACACACACACACATCCACTAAGTGTAGGACTGGACAATGCACCCACAAAGGCACTCAGAAGGTTATTTGGAAGAAAATGGTGAGATTATTGCTCCAAAATCAAGTAGACACATCAAGATACAAAGCAGAAGTGTAGTAGCTGTATATATACCCTACAGCAGTGATTCTCAACCTTCCTAACTCTGCAATGCTTTAACACAGTTCCCCATGTTGTGGTGAGATCCAAACATAAAATTATTTAATTGCTATTTCATAGCTATAAACTAACACTGTTATGAATTGTAATTTAAATAACTGGTATGCATGATCTCATATGCAACCACCTAAGGGGTCATGACCCACACTTGAGAACTCTTACCTTAAGAAATTCCCTGAGAGAATCTTGTATGATGTCTACATGTTGTTGGGATGATGCACATGGTTAGCTAGTTGATCGCAAAAATGTTTAGAACACAGATTTCAAAGCCATGGCATAGAAAATAGCAGCAGCCATGTGAAAACACAGACTAGATAGAAGGAGTTTCATTACTTCAAGTATCAAAGCCTACCCAGACAGCCTCCAAGTTTACAGGGTAATTCAATAACTAAATGTGAGCGTGATTCTTCCTTTGTCCACTGAATTTCACAAAGCACTGATATTAGCCATAGTATCTAAGAAGATGATTTAACATGTTTTTTTCTAAAAAAGGATCCCACACTAAGTGTCTAAATTTCTAATTTGAAAAACATAAGGTTTCAGAATGTCCTCTAGATAACCTGCACTCTCATGTCTGTTTCTCAGCCAGATCCATGGTATTTTAAGACTTAAGAAACATACAATCTTCCTATATATGCTTTTTGCGCTGTCTATTTCACATTTGTGAACACTGATTCACAACTTACTTTGAACATTTGACTAATTTCTGCTAATATAACTTGAGACATTATAATAATAATTAAGCTTTAATTTTTCTTTTTCTTTTTCCATTTCATAATCTGACATTTTATAAAGGGAAGAATCTCCTCATATCAAGATGAGTTAGTGTTGAAAGCATCTGCTACATGTCTGTCAATAGACAATAAATTTAAGGTGAAGATCATGGCTACTTACTTTGATTCTGTCCAGAAAGTACCAACACAGACAAGGTCAGAGGGTCTGTTTTTATTAATCATAATTATTCTGTAAAAAATGTCAACTCTCCTCCTTCTCATCCCATGTAAACTTTATCAAACACTTCTGCTTTTCATCAAATGAGAATACTGTTCAGTTATGTTTATTCTCCAAATGAGCCCATCAAGGTCAAGGCTAAATTATCACAGGGGCAGAGAGAGGGAGAGAAACATACCCTGTATCTCCTCTCCTTTTGTGAGATGCAGAAAGGCAATTGTCTTCAAAGCAGTAATTTTAAAGACTAAAAATTGGGCAAGAGTATGTTTTCTTTTTTGTTTAATTATAAAATAAATATAGAAGATCTGTCTTTGGACATAATTTAAAGCAAAGTATCTTATGTTGGTGCTGAAGAAAAATAAATTTTTATATACTATTTTCAAAGGAAAACTGAAATATTTTAAGAAGCATGTACTCTGAAATAAGATCAAAAGGGAAATATCAAAAGAAAATTTGTTTAGAATTTTCATTTGTTTTATGTTTATTGCATGTTAAATATTTTTGATTGAAAGCTAATTTTACCATTGATCAAATTCTACATTCTAATGGTATAGAATACATTGCTGCTTTTTATTATTTCCATATCTTATTGAATAGCAGGGAATATATGCTTAAATTCTTTGTAGCATGTTTACTTAAAGTTACTTTACATGCAATATCAGTGATCAATGTTGAAGTTTGAAAAAAAATTGGACAAATATGTGACTGTTTCTATATGTGTGTGTTACAAGGAAAAACATTGTTCCTTGTTTTTTGTTTATGTTTGTGATTCTAATTTTTATTTAAAAATGTTTTTAGAAATCTGCCTTACTGACAACATTTTAGATGCATTTCTGTAGAATAATTTTTTTTTTGCTTTAACTTCTTTTTTTTTTAGAAAGTAATTTTATTAAATTATGAAAGTTTCCATTTCCGCCCCTCCTCCCAACACCCTCCCACTCCTCCAACTCCCTCTCCTCCTCCCTCTTCTTCCCTAAGGGCAGTCAGGGTTTCCTGCCCTGTGGGAAGTTCAAGCTCCTCCCTCTCCCTCCAGGTCCAGGAAGGTGAGTATCAAAACAACTTTGAGATATCATCTTACACCTGTCAGAATAGTCAAACTCAAAAACACCACTGATAGCCTATGCTGGAGAGGATGTGGAATGAGGGGAACACTCATCCATTGTTGGTGGGAATGCAAACTTGTGCAGCCACTGTGGAAATCAGTGTGGCGGTTTCTCAGGAAACTGGGAGTCAACCTCCCTCAGGACCCAGCAATTCCACTCTTGGGAATGTACCTTAGAGATTCCCTAACATACTACAAAAGCATTTGTTCAACTATGTTCATAGCAGCACTATTTGTAATAGCCAGAACCTGGAAGCAGCCTAGGTGCCCCTCAATAAAAGAATGGTTAAAAGAGGTGTGGAACATATACACATTAGAGTTTTACTCAGCGGTAAAAAACAATGACATCTTGAATTTTGCATGCAAATGGATGGACATAGAAAACGCTTTACTGAGTGAGGTAAGCCAGACCCAAAAAGAGGAACACGGTATGTATTCACTCAAAAGTTTATTCTAACCATAATTAAAGGTCTTTGAGCCTATTATTCGTGATCCTAGAGAAGCTAAATAAGAAGATGAACCTGATGAAGATTATTTAGCTATCTGCCAGGAGGTAGGAAATAGACAAGAGTCCCAGGTAACCTCGGGTGCATGGGGGGGTGTGTGGGAGGGTTGTTGGAAGGGGAGAGGGTTAGAGAGAAGGGAGTAGGGGAGGAATGGGGAAAGCTCTGTAGAATATTTTTTAAATTTTAGGTAGTTATTAGGTAATCAAAAGTAGGCAACAATGTTCAGCCAGCTAAGTTCAGCACAGGAAAAGAGGTGGTGGATGCCTGGATCAAAGAATGCTGACAATTAAATTGTTTTACTTGAACCTCTTTCCTCCCCTTTCCTTCCTCTCTCTTTCACTTCTTTCTTTCTCCTCCTTCCAACCTGCCCTTCCTCCTATTCCCTTTCCTTCCGTTGTTTTCTCTTTCCCTTCCTCCTTCTTTGGAGACTACTTTATTTGGAATTTTGTAAAAGCTAAATGCAAAAAAAAAACAAGTGAAATAACACAAATTTCCACCAACATGGAATATTTGGAACATTTCTCTCTTATTCCACGTTGTGAATAAAATACAAATTTTGGAATTTGCTCATTTAAACGTGGCAAAAAAGGAACAAGGATGATGCTTTTGAAGAACTCTTACTCACTCAGGGAGAAGAAAACCTATAGAAGTTTAGAGCTTGCCAAGTATTTTGACAATGAGCTGTCTTAAATTCATTTTTTCTTTTACATCTTGACACAAGATGTCATATTTCATACCAGCCTTTGTCTTCTATGCAACCATGAGACTGTTTATCAGAATGAAACATAGAAGTCAAAAATAATATCAACTTAGATAAGCAACACCTATGCTGTCAGAGTGCTTGCTCAAAAAGTAACAGGGATTTTACAGTAGATTTGTATTGCTTTGGAGGAAAAAACACAATGTTCAATAAGTGTGTGGCTTATAAAATGAGAGATATGAAAATAATGTAGGCATATAATATAATACCATAAAGGGGGACCTCAGAAAACATTATTTATTGTCGGAAAAATTAAGTAAGGTTGTAAACCTGTTATTCCTATTACTAAACACAATCAATCATTTTTTGCCTGATATAACAAGAACTTTAATTTAATAACAAAATCATTATAAAATTATGTTTATTTATTACTTTTATGCACCATGAGTATGTTTGCGGGCATGCCACATATGTGAAGGTGCTCACAGAGACCAGGGGAGATTATTGGTCCCTGTGGTACCAGAGTTATAGGTAGTTTTGTGCCACTGACCTGGGTGTTCGGAATTGAACCTAGGTCCTCTAGAAACTCAGCAAGTACTCCTAATCTCTGAGGAACTGCTGTAACCCTCATTGTTTTATTTTGGAAAGTGTATAACAAATAAGGATATATTTTAGCTAAAGAAATATCTAGTACTTTCACTGTATTAAAAAGAAGACTATGGAGCAATATGATGTTTGCCATTCTGATAAAGGAAAAGTAGTAAGGAATCTTATGAATTTACTGACAATCCACACACCCACCTAAACACTGATGAATTGATAAAAGCCAAGTATGATCTTTTTATGTTTTTGCTTTAAAATATTTATAGACTCAAAAGAATTTTGAGCTATAAGTTACATAGTCTAAAAATTAATAGATTGCAAGTGAATATAGTAAGTTAATAGGTACACCGTGTGAATAGTAACATGTGAAGACAGTATGTTAATAGGTACACCATGTGATTGGGTAAAGTGTGAATACAATAAGTTCATCTATTCCATCACATCTATTTGTTAAAAAAGGAAAAAAGAAGAAATAATGGTGGGAGCAGATACAGACTCCCACAGACTACTTGCAGGAAGTCCTTTGGAGGATGGCGAGGAAGGATAGGAAGAATCAGAGAGTCAGGGATATCCTGATAAAAGGACCCCTTTGGGGTTTGAAGAAATCAGGGAGTCCAGAGGAATCTGACCTATGGACTCTGCCTGCAGGTTATGGCTGAGTCTTTTGGTGAGTTTTTGAGATATCTAACAGTGGAAATGGGTACTGTCTCTGATTCTACTGCCTGAATGTGGGACCCTTTCCCTCCTACTGGGTTGCCTGATCCAGGCTTGATGTGATAGCATATACCTTGTCTTATTGTAGCTTGTTTTGTTACATTTGGTTAATGTCCCTGAGGGGTCAGCTTTTTTCTAGGAGAAAAAATGGTACGGGGTAGACTTGGGAAAGGGAGTAGGGAAAACTACAGTCATGAAATAATATATGAGGGAAGAATTAAAGGAAGAAGATGACAAAGAAATAATGTGTCTGGTTATTTTTTCATACATTAAGGAAGTGTGATATTTCTATGATTGATAGAAATGGTAGAAGAAAACAAAAATTCTATTCCACTCATAAATGTTTCTAAATGTACTACCTGCTTTAGAATAACTTTCCTTCAAGTAGATTTAAGACATAGATTTATTTTCACAATAATAAATCACTGTCGTTATCTACTTACTCATGTACACTCAAATCATGATGAAATGAAGTGCCAGTGACTACATAAATAAGAACACTCTGTGCATAATCAAAGTTGCGACATAATGACTGATACCATGACATCATGCCTCAAGGGCAGAACAATATTTCCAGAAAGATACACACAGAGGGATTTGTCTGGTCATGAATTTAAAGAAAAAGAAGACATAATTTGTCTTGATCTGGTTGAAGTATTTATAATCAAGACTTAAATATGTTTTTAACTCTGAGATTGAACACTGGAGAATGATGACCTCAAAAAAAGCTTGTTATTTTATGACTACAGAACCCATGTTTTTATTTTCATTCAGTCATATGCATATGGTATACAGCATTGACAATATCCCACCAACCAGGATAAAAAATTTGCTGATAAAAATGGTATTATTTTACTGTTGATTATATCGACATAATGAAAAAAACGGAGAAACACTGTTTAATTTCTATTACTACTTTCAGTAATCGTGTATTAAGCATTAATATTTCAGCTCCTAGACTTGAGAACAAATATGTCTTTACACTTTTTTCATAATAAATGTGGAAAATATGAACTTTAACAGTGTAATAAGACTGTTTATGTATCATAAGTTAATACTATGTTATTGCAATGTTCATGAACTAAAACAATCAATATATTGGGGACAGCCTAATAAAATATAAAAAGAAGACACAAAGTATCTTAAAAGAGTCATGAATTCAGTCTTACAAAGAAAAAAGTGCACTGATCATGCACAACAAATATTTTCAAAGAAATACACAAAATTTAGTTTTCCTTTGAAATATGTCCAATTTTGTGAGAGTTGCATAAAAAATTAAATCAAGGAGTCCTTTAGTAATAGCTCTTTTTAAAAAAAAAACCTGAAAATAGTTGGTTTATCACTGAAACACCACTAGAATTAATTCTTTGTTGTTCTGACAGAATTCCATCATTTGAAAATATTTTTTGTTTGTTTGTTTGTTTCTCTGTAGCTTTGGAGCCTGTCCTGGAACTAGCTCTTGTAGACCAGGCTAGCCTGAAACTCAAAGAGATCTGCTGCCTCTGCCTCCCAAATTCTGGGATTAAAGGTATGTGCCACCACTGCCCATCTTTGAAAATATGTGTTCCTCATAGTTAGTGACTCTTCATCCTTTATACCTATATACTATGAACAATCATGTCAAGCAGAAAACCTCACCAGATCCTGTTCAGCAACAATGGATTTTCTTGGTTCTTTTTTGGTGACATCTCTAATGAGCCTTTACTAACTACTTACTTTTCCTTGGGGTCAAACAAAAGGGAAATGGTAGCAACGCACAATAGTTACTTACATTAAGGGCTTTTTTTGTATTTCTGCAAGATGGAGCCGATGCCTCTGGAGTATAGAGACAGAATTCTAAACTTTATTTGCTCCTATGTTATTAAAGCCTTTATTTTAGTAAAACAAAGCATTATCTATATCACACACTATTTGGACCTAACATTACACTGCCAATGCTGCAGCACTTACCTCTGCCATGCAGGAGCAATCAGTTCCCAAAATGCAAAGCTGCCATTCTCTAGGGGAGAGGTAGCCAATTTCTAGCCTTTTTTACTACAACTTGTAGAGATGGATATAATAATTTGATGCTAAGTAACTGGAGCTTTTTTGATATCTGCTGCTTAGTTTTGACAATAAAAAATAAAAAAATTCAGTATTTTGACAAATTTAATCAGCCTTCTCATTCTAAATGATGACTAACTCTGCCCCAAACACATAACGACAAGTAATCGCAGGCTTGCTAATTTCATGTAGTCAAATAGCAGTCATCAGAGGGGGAAAAAAGACTGACAAAATTGCCAAAAAAAATTTTCAAGGAAGTCTTGAAAAATATAATGACTATATCTACAAGCAATCAATCTGCATTCATTTATTCAAAAGAGAATCAGTGGAAAACAGTGATATGATGAATATAAGAAATCAAGATGTTGTCTGGCAACTTGTGCAGTTAATGATTTGATTGGTAGACAATTTAAGTCCAATAGGCATTGCCTGTCCAGATTTTACATTTCAACTCACTACATGTAGCATAAAATGGACTTTGTGAAAACATGTGTTGGACAGGTTTAATTGAGAGAGGTGAAAGTCTGTTAAGATTAGATTATAGAGTTGTTGAAGAAAGAAATCCTTGTAATTATTTCTTTTTGACACTTCTATCAAAAAATTAGCAGTGGTTTGAACAATGGATCACAATTATTGTGATATTTTAAAACTCTGTTAATTTTGGTGATATATTATTGTCATGGTGGTGGCATAAAATTTTCTACTGGACTATTATTACTTGACTTCTATCTTTTGTACTTCTTCAAACATACTGGGGGAGGTCAGCCTCTAACACTGTCCTTTTAAAATTTCTACTGATTTCAGTTGAATTTTGTTTATGTTTAGTATCTTATATTCATTCTCATATTTATCTGGTCATAAATTGCCTTTGGGTGACATTCAGATGTCCATTAGTCTTGCAGAATTTTTCAACTATATGTTTATTATATGTCACTAATTTAATGAAATCCTCCTTCTACAAAACACTTTCCATACACACAGCTTTCCAGTCTTATATTTTATTTATCTCACTGTCAGTAAATTCTATTAAATTTTTGTTTTGCCCATCCATTTCCAGATGAAGGTTCTGTAGTAATATGCAAGATATTCATCAGTATGGCTATGGGACAAGCCCAGTTCAGGTACCCTCTCCTCTGCTGCCCAAGGAACAATCTGGGAACCTCTCCTTGGACCTGGGAACCCCTCTAAAATCAAGTCCCTTGCAAACCCTAAAATGGCTCCCTTAATTAAGATATTTACTTTCCTGCTCCCATATCCATCCTTCCTCCATCCCACCCATCCCATTCCCCCAAGCTTTCCTGAATCCTCCCCTTCTCCCTTCTCTCTACCCTTCTCCCCTTACATTCACCACCACCCCCCAGCCCGTGCACCCAAGTTTGCCTGGCAATCTTGTCTACTTCCAATATCCAGGAGGATAACTATATGATTTTCTTCAGGTTCACCTTCTTATTTAGCTTCTCTAGGATCATAAATTATAGGCTCGAAGACCTTTAACTATGGCTAGAATCCACTTATGAGTGAGTACATACCATAATCCTCTTTTTGGGTCTGGGTTACCTGACTCAGTAAAGAGTTTTCTATTTCCATCCATTTGCATGCAAAGTTCAAGATGCCATTGTTTTTTACCGCTGAATAAAACTCTAATGTGTATATGTTCCACACCTTTTGTAACCATTCTTCTATTGAGGGGCACCTAGTAGTTTTTTCCAGGTTCTGGCTATTACAAATCAGTGCTGCTATGAACATAGTTGAACAAATGCTTTTATAGTATGATAGAGACCCACATTGGAGCACTGGACATAGCTCCCTAGGTTCAAATGAGGAGCAGAAGGAGGGAGAACATGAGCAAGGAAGTCAGTATCATGAGGGGTGCATCCACCCACTGAGACTGTGGGACTGATCTAATGGGAGCTCACCAAGGTTAGCAGGATTGGGAGTGATGGAGCATGTGATCAAAATGGACACTCTGAATGTGGCTGGCAATGAAGGCTGACTGAGAAGCCAAGGACAATGGCACTGGGTTTTTATTCTACTGCATGGACTGACTTTGTGGGAGACTGGTTTGTTTGGATGCTCACCTTTATAGACCTGGATGGAGGGGGGAGGACTTATTAGGAATTCCCACGGGACAGGGAACCCTACTGGTCTTAAGACTAGAGAGGGAGGGAGAGGTGGGGAAGGGGAGGGAAAAGGGAGGCGGGTAAGAGGTGGAAATTTTTAATAAATAATTAAATAAATAAATTTTTGTTTTGCTTTGTCTTTAAAAGACAGATTTAACTTAGGCTTTGGATCCTGGCCTTGATTTGTAGACCAGGCTGGCCTTGATCTCACAGAGATCCACCTATCACTGCCTCCCGAATGCTGAAAATAAACGTGTGTGCCAACACTTCCCAGCTAAATTCTACTAAATGTTTAAGGGTAATTTGGTAGTCTTTCCTCAATTAATTTTATATTTCTCTAACTTTATCTTTTACTAGAAGGAATGCTATTTTTTTCTTCTAGCTAATCTCCTCTCTTACTTGTTGCAATTAATTTTACTGGGTTTCTTTTCTTGGTGTGTGTATGTTAGCATAATCTTGATGAGTATATTGAGAAATGATTGTACAGTTATTCACATGTTTTGGTTCATAGTTATTTGGGCTTCTGCAAATAGTGTTTTAAGTGACATGAATGCATAAAAATCTTAATGAGAGACTGATTGCATTTCCTTAGATTATGCAGCAAGTAGTGAAATTAAGGTATCATATTGTATTTCTACTTTTATGTTTTCATTATATAGGACACAGAGTCTCAGGTAGCCTACACTGACATTAAACTCCTTGAAAATCAAAAGATGAACTTGAAGATCTGATACTCTTGTCCCTATCTCCCGAGTGCTAAGTTTTCAGGTATGTGATCCATGCTTGATTTTGTGGTTTTAGTGATTAAAGCATTCTACCAACTAAGCCACTCCCACAACCTCTACGCTTATGTCTTGAAAGACTATCTGCATTATGATCATGATATCAATTTATTCTCCAAGGTAACAGTGCATAAGGGTCTCTTAGAATTCACATTTTCAAAAATTCTTGTTACCACTGATCATTTTTTATATTGATAAAATGATGTCTTTTATTAGTAGTTGTAATTTGCATTTCTCTATTTACTGGGAGAGTGTGAACATAATTATTTGTATTGTCTTTGTTATTTGTATACTGCTTTTGAAAAAAGTGTTTTTGGATCCTTGACTCATTTTTAATTGATTTTTTCCTATATCCTCAGTTGCTTAACTTCTTTCACATTTTTTATACTAGTTCCTTATCAAATAAGGTGGCCCCAATTGTTTTCTCTTTGCATAGATCATCTTTACTTTTTCTATGATCTCCTATGCTATATGGTTTCTTTCGCATTTGCCTTCTTTATTTGCTTTAATGCCTTGGATTTTATGTTAGACCCAAAACACTGTTGCTGAGGCCAACAATTTGCAAATTTCTTTCATATTTTATTTCAATACCAAAAAATACAAAAAAATGTTTGTTTTACTGTTCTTGAGTTGATATTTTGTGTATGATATAGCTTAAACTAGAAACTTCACTTTTTCACATTTATTTATTGTTTTCCTAAATACTATTAAATGAAAAATCTGTCTATTTCCATACTTTTTTGATTGCTTGAGATAGGGCTTATCTGCGTAACTTTGGTGCCTGTCCTGGAACTAACTCTTGTAGATCAGGCTGGTGTCAAACTCACAGAGATTGTCTGCCTCTGCCTCCCAAGTGTCTGATTAAGGAATGCACTACTAGTGCCCAGCCCATATTTTTTAGTGGAAATTCTTTCAAATCTATTGCACATAAACACATGAAATTATTTCTAGGCTTTCTGTTCTTTTCTGGGTGCAGGTTTGTATTTATTTCGAAACTATGCTGTTTTAGTGATAGATCATTGAGGTATATTTTAAGGCCATGCATTTTGTATGTTATAGATCTAGCCATGATTTATGTACAAAATCATTCTGAAGAGCAACAATATTTTACTTGCATAAGAATTTAGAAGATTGTTTGATTTCTGTAAAGAAGACCGTATAAGCTTTGCTAGGTATAACAATGATTTTATATGTTACACTGTGTTGTATAGGCATTTACAAATTATTTTCCTACAAGGAACAGATAATTATTTCGTGTTTGTGTTTTCTATAATTTATTTTACAAGATGTTTATAATTTTCAAGATTTAGATCTTATCTGTCTTACTTTTGCTGAATTTATGAGGCCTTGTTAGACTTAAACAGTGACAGATAAAGACTATAGGAAGAAAAACTACAGAATGATGATGTAGACGCAATATTACCCACAATTTGGTTAATAATCTAATTCAACTTAAGCCTACTAAAGTGCTGTGAATCTTGATTCATGGCAGCTATTTCTATAATTCAAGAATGGCTCAACCCATTGAAATCAGTAAATACATTTCATGACATTAACAGATTCGAGAAAGGCAAGTTTAATATTTTTCCACAAAAAGGACCATCTGAAAGTTAGGTATAGAAAAACTCAATTCAATGGAATAAGCTTCTAGAGTTAATATCATGATCTAATGTTAGAAGCTAAAATTATTTCTTCTGAAATTAGGAAAAGGGCAAAACTTCCTCTTATGGCCTCTTTTGAACAGTATTGTAAGTCTCAGAATCCAAGAGAAGGACTAACATATAGCAACATGAGAAATGATATCAAATTGTCTCTACCTGTGAGATAATATGATACTATTTGTTGGAACTCCAAAACCACCACCAGTAAAACTTTAGAATTAAGAAACTAATAAATAATAACAAAATTAATAATAAATTTCTTAAAATTAGATTAGGAAATAATAATTTTTACACTGTCATAAGGCACAGAAAGAATGGATAAATTTAAAGAAAAATACTGAGTTGTGTTTGTTTATAAAGTGAACCACTATCCCAAGGCTAATTTCCTTGAGCCCATTACTTGAAATCCAAAAAACTTGAAAACAACATTGATGGCTATCGGTTAAACACGTGTCAAATCAAATAATACTCAATATTGAAGCATGAAATGAAAAAAACAATATGCAGAAAAATTATGACAGGAAGAGAACTATTCAGCTGTCATCCTAAAATAAATTGAAAATAATATTACACTTAAGTTAAAATGGTTTAATTGGTTCTAGATTTTTCTCACTAATTTCAATTTAGAAATGCTTATTAACATTTTCACACAGAGGCAGAAGGACTGTGAGAGTGCATGGTGACCTAAACCCTTTTATTTGAGGAGAATAGCTTAGCAAATTGCAAAGCAATCAGAACTAATCTTCCAGGCATACACTTGTTTGCACTTCTGAATTCAATGAAGGTGTTCAAGTAGTTTCAGATTTGTTGATGACCTTGCTGTTGGTGTTGCTACTGTTAGAACTGTTGTAGTGCAGTAAATTTTCATTTTCCCAAACTCAGCCTAATGACGTATTTTAGTACATCAAATTCCTTTTATATCAACACAAGTGATTATCTCAATGTAATAGATTTGAATATTCTAAGACCTGTGTCATGCCCGTTTTCATTGCTTTAATGTTCTGGGGCATATCTGCTTAGATATTCTGGAAATAGTTCTAAATGTGTATTCCATATTCTTGCTTATCAAGATTCTATGGAGATTTTTCTTTTTTTGTTAGCATTTTTGGTCTCAGGTTTTTCCTAGTATACTATGTTTTCTTATTTTGTGTATTTTAATTTTTTTTGCTTTGTCTTGTTTTTGTTTGTTTGTTTGCTTGTTTTACCTGTTTGTTTGCTTCCAAAAAAGAGATTTGGACTTGGGTGGGTAGGGAACTGGAAAGAATTTGGTAATCTAGGAGAAGGTGGTGGAGTTTGGAAAACTGTCTTCTCATTGAAACATGTAACTTCTATTGCATACTTAGTAACTATCAAGAACATTTGTATGTGTGGCCTTTACATATTGACAAATATTATACAAGGTAATTAATTATGCTGTCTAAAAATATAAGAAAACTAGGGCTCCAAATACTGAGGTAAAGCATAATTTTAGTAGAGGTTTGAGTAGAATATTCATATATACATAAATACACTTTGAGATGAATGAATATGGACAATTAAAATGAGAAGTACATATGTGTTGTATCTTATGTCCAATAGAACTGAATGGGTTATTCTTTGTTTTAATTTACTCCAAGAGAAGCAGCAACTCAGAAAATTTACTGTGGTGACATCTTCCACATTTTATAACAGGTGTAGCATTTCAAAATGATATATTTTAAAATTTTCAATTCATTTAATCAGTCCTAAAAATAAAATAGATCCAAATATTACATTGACATACTAATACAAATATTAGTGTCACACACTTAATGACCTTTAAATTTCACACACACACACATACACACAAACATATGAACATATGAACAAACTGAGAAATATTTCTTAGTTGGTATGTCCATATCAGGGAATATGTAATTATCCATGGTGGCATCAAGGGTTCTTTATATCAGTTTTATAAATACTAATTTTAATGTTTATTGTGTCATATTTAAATTCTTTTCATTGATTTATTGTTGTGTCACATTTGAACCTAAAAATAATAGTTCCTGTTTATTTGTGCAGGAAATTATTCATTTTGTATTTTTTGCAGAAAACTTAGCTCTACTATATTTGGCTGATTATGAGATCCCTGATTTTGTTATGATGAAGTCAACGAGCAGAAAACTTGGTGAGAGCCTGGTGGGAGCCACCTGTGTCTCCACATACCAGTTTGAGTTTAAAAATAAATAAATAAAAAGCAAAAGTCCTGATTAGAGCAAGTTATTTTAACCATCAAAACCCAAGTACCGTTTTTTATTAGCAGTGCTTATAGCATTGTATAATACGTCCTTAATAAATATGAATTTATTGGTAATTACTTTGGAACTTGAGTTCATATTCTCAATAAAACTAAAATAACATGGGTTAAAAAAGATGTATTGCAATTATATTTGTTTGGCCATTTGTAAATTCATGCAGACATGTGACAACTGGTCTCAATTATCCTGATAATATGATTCCTATCAGCACTCAATTTACCTTTGTACTTTGTATGTGTTTTCAAATGCTCTCCCACTGGCACACAAGATTTAGGGTCTTCCCTGAATTCCAGAACTTGTCTCCTTACTCATGATCTTTTCTAATATTTGAGCTTTAAGCCACAGCATTATCAGATGCTTAAATTTTCATCACAGTGTGTGTAGCATTTGCGAAATATTTTACCATCTCGACTGTTCAAAGGAAAGTATTGTCGTTGCCTTCAATGGCCAAGGCATTTTTTTCATGAAAATGTTCTAAGTTGAAGAAAAAAGGTTTTCATTTAGAAATGTAAACATTTAGGCTATTAGGGTGGTACCAAATAAAAGCCTCCCTGATTGCTTTAAATGAGCCATTTAGAAATCCCTTGCCAATGTAGACACAGCCCGTTGGTATTCTACGTGTCAGAATGTTCCACCTTCTTTCGAGCTTTTGTAAATCACACCAGGGATTTGAGTAAATTATGTTGGCTTTTCTTCAGAAACCAGATGTTGCACCTCAGCAGAGTTTCATTTGGGAAAACAATGTATTATTAAAGTGAATATGAGCTGTGCCTTCAGGAAAAAATATCACATCTGGTTGTCTAAAATCAGTGCCTGGTTTGAACCTGCAGCAATAGAAAATCTTCAAGGTGACATACAGCTCACCACTAACTGGCATGAAGAATTAAATAGAATAGCTACTAGTGTTACTGAACTGCAACCCTGGGTAATAAGCCACAGGTATTAGTAAACGCAGCCTTTGGAGAGGCAGGAGTCAAATTGGGTTCTGTAGTAGAAAAGAGGCGTTTATGCCAAAGTGTCCACGTTGGTAAATATGATTTGAAACAAAGTTCTCGCATGTAACTAGATGATCCAGATACTAAAAGAAAAGTTATCAGTTCATTTAGAACAGAAAAGGAGTGCCATTTGAGGAATCTCCAAAGATCAGTGTAGCAGGAAGAAGTGAGGCATAGAGGTCTAGGAACGACATCTAAGGCAGGGTGTAGAATACAATTGGAATAGGACCTGCTACAGTGAAAATATAGAGAATGAGTCTAAGGGAGAATGAGGAAATCCCTGAGATGACATAGGTTTATAAGCATTAATACTAATATTGAGAGAGTAATATTTCTAAAGGATCGAAGATGATTGTTCACATGTCGAACATATCAATTGACATTCATAAAAATGTGTTGCGTGACTTATAAAAAATATAAAGTTATATCATTTCTAAGGTATTTCAGAAAAGTTAAACCCGTTAAAAGGTTTAATGGTTACTATGTTATTTCCTTAAAAATAATGAAAATAGGCATATAAACACTGAATGTTATTCATAAAGAAATATTTGTATGAGAATTAGTTAATTTTTCAATGTACTCTAAGAGCTAGGTTTGAATTACTATGTCATCATTACCTATTACTCCATGTCTTTGGAATCCACACCTCTGTATCAGAAATGTGAATGTCAGCTTAATCTCTTTACATTACACAGATGTCCAGTATTTCACATCACACTTGCCAACATTAGTGTGAAGTATCTCTATTCATGACTGCAGTGGCAAGATGCAGACTCATTCTCCTGTTAGTTAGCTGTTACAGAAATTATGTGATTGAAGAAAATACATGCAAAGAAAAATAAGTAATTTATATTGCATGTCAACACATAAAGGAAAAGCTATGCTATTCCCTAAATATGGACTCTGATTTAACTTTCCTTTGGTGTTAAGCTCCTAATTTTATTAAAAATGATCTGTGCCATTGTTTCTAGGAAAGCTTGCAAATCTCTGCAATTGAAAACTAAACAAATTAATCATTTTCTCTTTCTTATTCTACAATATTAGAAAATTAAGAATTTGTATCTCTATTATCTTTCAAGATTAATTACTGATTTTTTTTATTTTTGTGAGTCTTGAGTCTTTTTCTATACTGCTTGACAGACAAAGTTATTATTAAGAACATATTAATCTTTGTGGATTGTCCTCTCTTGTGCTTCTATCAAGAATTTTTCCATTTGCATTGCATGATTCTTTATTCACCAAAATAAACAGATGAGTCAACCACAAAATAAAAGTATCAACAAATTGTGTGTTCACTGTTGTACAAACTACAATAATATCTCAAGAATATGGAGACGTAGTTCAGTTGGTAAAGTGCTTGAAATGCAAGCATAAGGACTTGAGATTGTATCTGCACATGAATGTAGAAAGCCAGGTGCAGAAATGGGAACTTATAACTCCAACATTGAGAAAGGGTCACTGGGGTTGACTTGATACATAATGCAACCTAGTTGGTGAGCTAAAATATGTCTTCATCATATCTATTAAAACTTATTTTCTAGATTTCATGTGTGGCATTAACAGTTATCCAGTTTAAGAAAATAGGAACAAAACTTGAATAAATATATCCAGGAAATATTAATAAATCTCTATGGTTATTAACTTTGCTCTTTCAACAATGCATATTAGTCTCTGATTATGTCATGTTTTATATGTTCTATTGAACATTTGAAACAAAAATGATGTTGTATAAGAGGCATCCCTGTAAAGGATCATGAAGGAACAAATGTTGAGACATTTTCTTTTGCTTATGGTGGGGAGGAGAAATAAATTTTACAGTAATGAATGCATATGAAGAAGAACTTACAGAAGGCTTATCATTTAAAAGGAGAATACAAATAGAATACAGGAAAGGCAGATGTTCTTAATATTGGGAATCACATCAGTGAATTCACAGTGAATCACATTGAAACACATTGCCATGTGTGTTCTTGTGTTCTCAATCACAAGTCTTTGGACAGTAATGATAGTTAATTAAGACTCATGTTCAGGAGCTGTGAATGTGTTTGCTTTATTGATACACTGAAGGGTTTGTATCATCTTGACATTACAAAAAAAGATTCTGAAAAAAGAAATGCTCCAGGATATTAATGTGGAAGCAGTGTAGACAATAGATTATCTAAGATAGAATTTATAAATCTTACCTATCTGAAGTTCTGAATAAAGTTCATACCACAGAATAATGGGAAATAACAATGGACTCTATAACCCAAAATGAAGAGCAAGCCATGATCCTAAATTGTATTGTGGGAGACACACTGGAAAGACTCCAAATTACAGGCTAGGGCCTTGGTGTTTTAATTGATTTTTCATGATACTATATGGTTTATAGGCAGAATTATTTAACATATTCATTCCTAGTTTTATACAGAAAAAATTATTTCTCAGTGACATGGTATACAAGTCTCTGAAGACAGTCCCAACCCCTACCAAATCCTTGTTTCTTCTATGTATCTTTAGATTTAAAGATGTAAAGATACATGGTTTTTTTGCTGCTGCTTTGAAAGATTTATTTTTGCTTATGCGTATGAGTGTTTGCCTGCATATATGTCTGTACATGTGTGTGAATGCCCTCACAAACCAGACAAGGATACCCCTGAACTGTGATTACAGATGGCTGTTAGCCACCATGTGAATACGAGAAATTAAAAAATTGAGTGCTGTTAACTGCCGAGCCATTTCTCTACTCACTTTTCAACAGAGGTTTTTGAAAACTATATTCACCCTCTGTTCTTCACAGACATGCATACATTCACACAGACACACACACTGATAAGATTAGGTAATTAATTGTATAGTCTGTCATGTGTAGTCTACAGAATTACTAACACTAATATAAAAAGAAAGATTTCTTAAATCTTCTTGGATTTCTTGAGTTCAAAGATTCTGCTAGCTGTGTGTACATGACAACTTCAAAGACTGCCAGAAAAACAGATGTGGAGAAAATAGATAGCCAGTGAGTTGTACATGATACCAAAGAAAACAGTATCTTCATCATATCTACTCCCCATATCTCTACCTACTTTAAAACAAGGAAAAAATACCAGTAGTTTCAACCATATGTTCTCTCTTTCTAATAACACTTTAGGGCATTTCAGTATATCAGACCATTTTATTTTAAAATGTCTTTGGCTTTAACAATATATCTATGAGGTAACACACATATCTAATATTCTAACAATCTTTCTTTGAACTCTATATATTATTTATAGCTTCTGGAAATAGTACCATATATATGAATATCTTATTTGTAATATGCCTACTAAAAGCAATACATGCTTTGACTGTCTATAGGAAATGCCAAATGATTTATCATAATTTTTCCTGTAGCATTAAAAGGTTATTTTTCTCATATATACATAAATTGATGAACAGAAGAATATTTCCAAGTATGTTATAAATTGTACTCATAAATAAAATGGTTGATTTTACTCTTTTTTTAATTTTATTTTTCCATTAAAAAATTTATACTTCCTCCCCTCCTCCCATTCCTCTCCTGTACCCCCACTCACTCCCTCCCTCCTTAAGAGAGGGCAAGGTACCCTGCCCTGTGGGAAGTCCAAGGCCCTCCCCCCTCCATCCAGGCCTAGGAAGCTTTGCATCTAAATGGACTAGGGTTCCAAAAAGGTTATTTTTACTCTTCAGAGCAAGCCAAACATTTCTTTCTTTCTTCTTTTAGCACATATATGCAAGAAAGATGTAATATGAAAAAGAACAATAAGTTTATCATATTTGGCTATTTATGATCAGTTCAGAGCAGCCAGTGATCTGATTTTTCTCTCTTATTCCACACAAAATTTTCTTATTTATTCTGTTAGCTATTTAATCCACTGGGACTGTTAAAGATAAGGTTCTAAAGTCAACTCTTCCTTCTGTCAGTTACACAAGGCCATCTGGAGATATTTATTCTTTATCCCTAAAGCACCCTACACAAAGCTTTATCTTTTCACTTTTACTTTTAGATCATTTCTGCAAAATGGAATCTTTCCAATGGCTCATATTTAAATCTGAAAAAAAAATATTTTACAGAATAAGATACCTCAATGTATGTAATTAATCTTTTTTCTCCTTTGCCCTTCCCTTTGCAATGTTGAATTTTTAGATCATATTGTTTTTATGAATTAAAATTCTTCAATTTATTAATTAACAATACCCTGGCATGAGGTCTATTCATTAAGAACATGTATTTGTAGTGATATATTTGATAAATGGATGTACATTTTTTCTGTCAAATCTGGCTGTTAATAGTAAATTAGTAATTGTCCAGCAATAGCTAAGATTCCTTATAGGCCTGTAAAAGTAAATGATAAGGTCACATAGAAAGATCATTGTGATAACTGAAGATAGTTTGTAAGTAAGAAGCTTTACACAAAGCAAAGGATTATTTATTGGAAATAGTGATTATACTTGCTGATATATGTGCACTGCCAAATTTTATATAATGTGCATTTCAACACCATGGTTGGGTACTTAGTGGACCTCTTTCTCTAAGACAATACTTAAGTCAATACTGGTATCCAATTAGCTTTTATTGTCCACTACTTTTGAGTTTGTTACCTACTACCTAAAGATTCCTGGACACCAGACATAATTACCTAAATGTATTAAAAATGCTTTAAAAAATTTTAAGAGTCTAAGTCAGCCTCCAATTTCATGACAGAGTACTGCTTTCCCATTTTTCTACAATCTACAATTTACCTTCAAAGGAATAGAGACAGAGACCCACATCGGAACACTGGACTTAACTCCCTAGGTCCAAACAAGAAGGAGAAGGAATGAGAACGTGAGCAAAGAAGGCAAGACCAGAGGGAACCTTCATCCAACAACGGATGGCGATACAGACGGAGACCCACATTGGAGCACCGGACTGTGCCCCCCAATGTCCAAATGAGGAGCAGAAGGATGAAGAAAATGAAAAAGGAAATAAGGACTGCGAGGGATGCGATCACCCACTGATACAAGGGGATGGATCTAATGAGAGTTTACCAAGGCCAGTTGGACTGGGACTGAACGAGGACGCAATCCAACCAGATTCTCTGAATGTGGCCGGATTCTCTGAATGTGGCTGGCCCGAAGTCTTTCTGAAAAGCCATTGACAATGACACTGGGACTTGTTTCCTCTGCATATACTGGATTTTGGGGGTCCAGTCTGTCTGGACACTCACCTTCCTGGACCTGGAGGGAGGGGGGAGGAACTTGAACTTCCCACAGGGCAGGAAACCCTGACTGCTCTTAGGGATGGAGAGGGAGGAGGAGAGAGAGTGGGGGGAGTGGGAGGGTGGTGGGAGGAGGGGCAGAAATGGAAACTTTTATAATTTAATAAAATTACTTTCTAAAAAAAAAAGAAAGAAATAGACAAGAAAACAAATGAACAAGCAAGCAAAAAATATTCCTGCTATGAGCTCAGGGTACAGCCATTTTTACCGAAGTTCAGGTAAATTCCAGGCACACATTTCCCATAGAAATGAATGCCTCTTCTAATTGTTCTGCCCATCTATTATTAGGGAGTAATCACTAATATGAAATCTAACAATAGAATTATTTGTATTAACGTTGCTGCTATTATACAGTTATTAGATTGCTCTCTGTGATTTTACCACAAGGTTGGCTCAGTATTTTGAACAGATAAGATTATAAGAAAAACAGTTTTACCAAAGTTCTATTATCTTTATTCTAATAAATGATTTCATGATTTAAATTCAACATCATTAAAGAATGACCAGGGTGGAAAAATGTGACAATTCCTTTTCACTGTTTCTGAAATGATCCATTTATTTATGAATGACATAAGCAGGAAAACACTTGCCTTTTAAATCAAAATCACGTCATAATATGCAAATCAAGGCAAAATCTGATGTCTGTTTTTAAAAGAGCATCCATTATCTTTGTCATAGTTATTTTTCAATCTACTTGTGTTTCATAAGAATAACAGTGTCTTAACATTTGACTTTTCAGAGTACTTTTCAGTTTATATTCATCATTTTATTGATTTTTTTGACTGAATTTAAAAAATTTATACTTAATTATAGCTGTTCAATTAACCATCAAAACAACAATATTAATTTTTGAAGTATTGATAGTCACTTTGCAAGAAGAGTCCAATAAAATACCAGTATCTCATAGACCACTCTCAAACCATGAATAGAACAATAAATTATTTCCCTCAGTATTTGCATTTTGATTGAGATTGTGAGAAAATCTATTTTCATTATTTATTGAATGAAAGGCAAGTGTCTCCCTTGCAAGCTGTCATATACAGTACTGGAAAAGTTTGAGGATGGAGGGAAAATGTGAAGTTTACAGTCATGAGCAATTTCAAATAATCCTATGTAGCAAATTTTAATTATATGTAAAAAAATATAAAGTTCAGGATATCCTCAAAAGTGTAGTCAGTAAAATTATAAAATATTATAATAGCAAACATCTTACATATATTTGGGTATATTTATTTTTCGTGTATGAGTAACCATGTAATATGTGACTGAAGAATTAAAGGAACTATTTGGGAAAAAGCAAGATGCAAGTTTATGACACAAATCATTATTTAAAGTATATTGCTGTGGGGCAATTGTCTATATACTGTTACTTGTATTTTATTTATTTTTAAGGGTTTTTATTTATTATTAGATTAAAAAATATTAATCCAAATTCCCACTCCCTCCCCTCCTCTCATTCCCTCCACTCACACTCCCACAACACCACCCTCTAATCCTAAGAGGATTTTTACTTTGCTTTGTGGATGGTCCAAGGCACCCCCCTCCCTACTACATCTAGGCTAAGCATGGTATATATTCAAAGAGAATAGGATCCCAAAAAGCCAATACATGCAGTAGAGAGAAATCCCAGTGCCACTGCAAGTGGCCCCTCAGTCTGCCCCAGCCATGTAATTGTCAATCACATTCAGAGGGACAACTTTGGTCTTATGCTTGTTCGTTCCCAGTCTAGCTGGAGTTGGTGAACTCCTATTAGCTCAGGTAAATTGTTTTGGTGGATGAACCCTTCATGGTCTTGACCTCTTTGCTCATATTCCCATTCCTCCTCCTCTACAACTGTACCTTGAGAGCTCAGGCCAGTACTCCGATGTGGGTCTCTGCCTCTGTTTCCATTTGTTGTTTGATGAAGATTCTATGGTGATATTTAAGATAATCATCAGTCTGACTACAGAGCAAGGCCAGTTCAGTGCCCTCTCCTCTATCACTTAGGGTCTTTGCTGGGATCATCCTTGTGGATTCCGGGAAATTTTCTAGAGCCGGGTTTCTTGCTAACCCCATAATGGCCCCCTCAATCAAGATATCTCTTTTCTTGCAATCATATCTGTCCTTCCTCCATGACCAAGAAGAACACCCTGAGAAATCTCTGATTAGGAGGAATGGCCCAGATGTCTGAGTTCTACTTCCAGAAGAGTTTAAAGACTGCTACTTGAGATGATCAAACCTCACAAGATACTCTAGTCAGGACATGATCATATTATAAATATTCTTTAGGTCCCCATAAGATTACCAGCAACTACAATCAACAGGAAGTACCCTGGAAAACTACGCCCAGATTTCAAAAAATTGAATTATGGATTTTGTCTTAGTTTAGAATGTTGGTAATAAGTTGTTAAGGATAATGGTCAGTAGAAAAGTTAAATAAAAGAGATTCAATTCAGAGTTCTTGATTTTTTTTAAAAAAGGGAGGGGGAATGATGTGGGACAATGGTCTTTAGCCTGTTACTTGTATTTTAAATAAATGCTGATTGGCCAGTAGCCAGACCAGAAGTATAGGTGGGGCAACCAGGCAGGAAGTAGAGGTAGGGCAACAAGAATTCTGGGAAGAGGGAAGTTTCAGTCTGCAATAGTCACCCAGTCACAAAGGAAGGCAGACACAGGGCAAGCAAGATGTGACTGCTTCGCCTTTAAAGGTATCAAGCCACGTGCCTAACAGAGACAAGAATAATGAGCCAATATAAGTTATAAGAGTTAATAAGAAGGCTGAGCTACTAGGCCAAACAGTTTATAATTAATGTAGACCTCTGTGCATTTCTTTGAGACTGAATGACTGTGGGACCAGGCAAAACAGAAACCTCAGTTAACAGTATATTTTAATAATTCCTTGAGAATTGTGTGAGTGTTTGTAGAATATATTTTGATAATATTACCTCCTCTCTTTTAACACCAACTTCAGTTGGATATATATATATATATATATATATATATATATATATATATATATATATATATATCTGATATGTAATGCATATATACTGATGGTTATGGGCCATCCACTGGAGACTGGACAACTTACCAGAGTCTACATCCTTGAAAAATGGAACTCTATCTCTCCAAGATGAAATCAGTAAGAAATACCTATTCACTTGTAAGTGGAGATTCATAATATTATATATAATATATATACTATTAATATATATTATATTGTAAAGTATGATATTTTGAACCAGAAAATATTTCTATGTCATCATTGCTTACATTTTATTATTTATTTATTTATTTGATTTTTGAGACAGGGTTTCTCTGCAGTTTTTGGTGCCTGTCCTGGAACTAGCTACATTTTATTATTTATGTGATACTTTTTGAAATGGTTAAACATCATCAGAGAGTGCACAACTGAAAGGAACTCTAACCAGGGAGAAATAGACCAGGCTTACAGTAAACCATGATTTTGTCAGTTCTGATATTTATTATGTTTTCCATTCAATATCAAGAAACAAATGGAATTATTTTTGAGACTTAAAATATTATTGCAATGGAAAAGGTTAACTTTCATGGGGTGGTCATATGTTGTTTGACAATGTGCTTCCCAATTCCATCTTACTTCTCCTTCTGCTATTTAGTCATTTTAAGCAGTTTCTTTATACCTTGAACTAGAGTAGATTCTGGGAAAGTAAAGAAGCACCAAAATCATTCTTCTCTTAAACTCTGCATTAATCCTTGAGAGCATATCATATGGTTCACAAGTAAGGGGAAGAGAGCTGAGTGGCACAGAGGAAACAAATTCACAGTAAAAGGTAGAACAGAGTTAGCTAGTGATATGTTAGTACATGGGGTCTAGACCATCAACAAAGCACTGTTACAACAGGTGTAGATATCATTCTTGTCCGTATTTGTGGGTGATGCAGAAGCTGTGCGTGTTTTGGGAGAAATTAAATGACAAAGAGCAAAGGACACAAAGGAAACAAAAGACAGAAATCACCTTTCAGATTGGTACTGTCTGTGTCCAAGGCCTAAGTTTCATGTGCTTTTTAAAGCTTGCATAGTTTTAAAAAACTGTGATAAAGACAGTGAATTATTTATGTTAACTAAAGCTTACAAACGTTTTCCTATTCAGACTCATCTTTCTATGTAGCTGGACAGCAGACATTTACATTTTTCTCTTTCCAGGGCTACTATTTTGCATTTCTACACATACTTACACATTTTGAACGTATTTAGAGATTTTTGTGTGTGCCTGGATCTCCTAGAAATTGTTTCCCCTTATTCGTTAGTCTGAAACAACAGTGGGCCCTAAAGCTATGTACAGTCTACAATTAGCATTTATTTTCGTCCATAATCAGATAAAATGAGGTCTTGTTCTCAACCCCTATTATTTATACGTTCCTGGCTTAAACATTGAATTCAAATCCAAATACTCTGAATAGTTGTACCAAAGAAAACATTAATTCTGAGCATTGTATCATTATGATTGTCTGTTTGCCTTTAACCTCTAACATGAGTTAATTAACATCTATTAAATATTCCCTTTCAGAATACATGTGCATGCTCATCATTCTTAAGATAGTGTGACCTCTGAATCCCCTTTTCTTCTCTTTACTAATAACTGGTTATAGTTTGTCTTGCATTCCCATCTCCTGCTGCTACAATCAACTCAAGGCAGCAAGTTTTGTTTTATTCTCATGGCTCTGGGCTTGAAAACAACTAAAGAAATTTCACATCATTTATCTGACTTTTTGAATGGCCTAAGGCTTTGTCAAACAAATTTAAAATATAGTTATGGTAGTTTTCTCCCAATATAGTTTAAGGTTTCTCATAAATGTCCTCCTGGATTGTTCCTTCTAAGTTGGAGGAGCAAAATAAAAGGATTAAAAAAAACCCAATTTCTCTGAAGCCAAACTTTGAGGTTTTAATAAGCCAAAGAGTTATAAAAAACTATTTGCTTTTTTTTTTATTTCTCAGTTCTGCAAACAACTTACAAAGGATACGGACAACCTTCAGAATTTTGGATACTGCTTTCTTTCCACAACTAATTGGAGATACAAACGTTTCAGCCACCAGCAGCCACAATGACCACAGAATGAGATGAAGTGGCCTGTGGCCGGCAGTGATTCATTATGCCTAAGTTTTTGGTAGTAAACTTAATGGATGGGATGTGGGCTGCTTTTTATGAGTGGTTGCTGCTTTCTCCATTGATTCAACCACATTGTTAAACACAATGAAGAATATATTTTGCTTAAAATTCATAACTTAAAACAGGTGCTTGTTTACTCAAGTTAATATGATTTAACTCTACCATCCCTTTTTAACAGTGTCCCAAATATAAAAGATAATAGGCATTGATTTAAGTTTTGAATGTAATAAACAAAATTGTTACCCTCATATGAGACAGAGAATAAACAAATGTGTACAGCATGAAGGAATAAAATGTATCATATATAAATAAACTACAGCAATAATCCAGTTACAAAACAGTATTTTAGTTGTCATAAAACATACCATTTTAGAGCCTGTAAATTCAGCTAGAGGGCATATTTCACCCTTATATACATTAAAAAATGAGAAGTTGGAACAAAACAAAGTAAAATTCCAATGAAATGTGTCAAGAAATTATCAACAGACTACAGTAGATAGATGACAACTTACTGCTTAAAAGTTTTGCCGCACAGGCATGAGGTCAGCAGTACCCATGTATGAGCTTGGCATAGTGGCTCTTGTCTGTAACCCCAGAACTCGAAGAAACATTTAAGAGGATATGAAAAATTCCTTGACTCGACAGTGTTGTGAAAATGGTGAGCTCTAGGTTCAGTGAGAGACCATGACGCAAAAAAAAAAAGAAAAAGAAAAAGTAAAACAGGAAAGAATAAAAGATGAAGAGAGTAAAAGAAAGAAAGGAAGGAAAAAGAAAAGAAAAACATGGATAGCAATTAGGAAAGCAACCCACTATCATTACATCATATCATGGCAGCACCTAGCATCTGCATAGTCCTGGACAGATGAGTATTCATTCTTACAGATTGGCATACACGTACACAATACATATAACACAAACACACACACACACACACACATTTTCAAAAAAAGTTATTGGCTAAGATTATCTCTTGAATTGTTTGAAACCATTTTAGATCAGAAATGTCTCTCCTTACCTAGTAAGTTCACATTATCACATCTCTTGCCAGAATTTTTCTCTATTCTGGGTCAAGCATATTATATTTGGCATCATATAATGAATTTGGTTCTTAAACAATACAATGGTTTCCCTTGCAATCAAAATCAAAGGTGACACCAATATGGTATAAACATCATTAAAATATTCATGACACAACAACTCAGAAAAATTTACGCAGTTACACTTTTGTGTAGATTTAAAGTCCCTTACAGGAATTAGAAGTCATAATCTCAGATATTCTCAGAGTAAAACTGAACCATTCTTTCCTTACTTGCACAATCATAAATTTCTATTTTAATAGTTTACTTTCATTGCTTACTTGCATAATAATCTATATGCAGACAATGCATTTTATGTTGAATATCATTCTAATCACCTTGTATAAAGGGAGGAATTTAATTAACAGTGTTTGCTTTTATACTTAAATCTAAATATAGGATATATTTCCCATGGTACATCAGAGAGTAATACGGGTCAAGAAGAAAACATGGGGTTAGCCAAAGAGTGTAGGACAAGATATGATAATTATATTTCCAGTATCCTAAAGACACTCTGTCCAATCAGCACAAAGCATTGCTTAACTTGAGCAGGGAAATGCAAAATCCCCGTGAGGCTGTCGACCCTCACTTGAGCAGCTAGATTTCACCTTTACAAGCACACAGACATGGATATTTTTGCCACACAGCTGCTAATTACATATGTCTTTCCTGAGGATTAATTAAATGTGGATTTGACCTTTGTCTTTTCATGCATCATATTTCATCCTTTGAACCACATTGTATCCATTTTTAAGTGCATTCCCAATCTCCCTTTGGTACAAGTGGTGATATTCAATTACATTTGTCAAGTTTCTCGATTTGCTTCTGGCAGTGAGACGCTTAGCACTAATGTAAATTCACTGTCTGGACAATTATCTGTTTCTGTATCATCTATCCAGAGAGCAGGATGTCTCATTTTACAATAAAAGACATGATCTTGCGAAATTCACTTTTTCTACTAAGGTGGTCATAGAGCTTTGGCAGAAATGAGGAATCTTGACCTAAAGTTGCTCTCAGTTTCCACATCACATTCAAATCACCCAGGCAATGTGAAAAATATTTGTGCCTGAGCCTGCACTCAGAGTTTATTTCCACAGTCTAGATGAGACTTGGATAGATATGTCATTGGAAATTCCAAAAAGTGGTCCTGTTTTGTAGGTAGGGAAAATGAGAAAGTCAGATGCGGCAAGAACCCCTCATCTAAGCTCTGAGATTTTTTGAAAGGCAGAATCTCAGACCATATATCAAAATGTGGTTCAATAAATGTATTTCTAAAAAAAACTACTCATTAGCTGTAGGAATATTCAAGTTCAAAATACAATGCCCTATGTTTTTGCACACTTTTACTCTGCGGGAAGCTAACTAGAGCAGTAGAGAAGTGAAGTTCTATCTTTTATCAGAGTCAGAATTCATGTATTAGAATCTACCCTCTTGTTGCTTCTTTGACCCATTGACTCTTAAGCATAAAGGACTGTAGAGTTTGGAAATGTGTGGAGCCTTGATTCAAACTGTAATAAATACATGCATAGACTAAATAAAGAGAAAGGAAATTGCACCACTGCAAGATAACACTCATAATTTGAAAGAATTAAAATTCAATACACCAAAATAAATTAAGCAATGAGTACTGAGGAGTTAGTTATAGCATAATAGCCACATAGAAATCTGATTGTCATAAAGATCACACTAACACATTAGAAAAATTGAATACTGACTAAGTATTAAGCTAACTGAGTTTTTTTTTAAAGTAATTTTATTAAATTATAAAAGTTTCCATTTACGCCCCACTTCCCAACACCCTCCCACTCCCCCCCTCTCCTCCTCCCTCTTTGTCCCTAAGGGCAGTCAGGGTTTCCAGCCCTGTGGGAAGTTCAAGTTCCTCCACCCTCCCTCCAGGTCCAGGAAGGTGAGTATCCAAACAGACTGGATCCCAAAAATCCAGTATATGCAGAGGAAACTAGTCCCAGTGTCATTGTCAATGGCTTCTCAGAAAGACTCCGGGCCAGCCACATTCAGAGACTGAGTTTTCTCAGATTCCTATCATAGATTTGGTTTTTTCCTAACTTTTGCCTTACTAATCCATTTAATAAGACTAAAACAATATGAACATTAAAATATAATGTCATAAATTTGATGTACCATAGAAGAGATTGCTTTGATACTTTTCATCCTTTGGGGGGAATTTGTTTAAATTACATTCTAGCATTTGTTTGTATAGTCAAAAATATCCACTGTAATCGAAGAAAATGCCCAGAAGAATTTTGTATCTTTCTAGCTCTGTTTATATAATATCAAAAGCAAATGGAATGAAGGCAATTGGCCTTGCTATCAGTGACTGGTTCTGCCAGTCTTGTGTATGCATTTCAGTCTCTCGGTCTTTAAAAACGGGCTATTGTCATTCACTACCCCAATTAAGAAAAGAAAAAAAAGTAAATACATTCTATAAAGAAAGAAGCACCAGTGTTTGGGTGATATTGATAGATGCTAATCTATTCAAAATGGATTAGTGACATCTTGTACAATTTGTTAAAATCATAGTAACAGATCTTGCTAAGAAGGGACAGTGTTTGGCATCTACTACAGATTACCAAATTCTGAGTCCTTAGTAATTTAAGTAAGCCATTAGTTGCTTATTTAACTTTATAGTTACCACAATATCCTTGATAAGTACATGTTTTCTAAGATAGTGTAATTCATGAGTTATCTGGGATACAGAGTTTCTTTGTGGTCACCATTGTAGATAAGGAAAAGCATGAAATTTTAACCCATTAAGGCATCGTTTTTATGCAGCAAGCTCATCATCTTCTTGAATAACACGTCAAAGCAAAATGAATGTTCAATGACTTCCTCCTATTACAACACCACACACAAACTGATACATTTTACTCGAGGAGACTTTTACCTATGTGACACATTGTTCTTGAAAATACACAACCATTGAAACAAATCAATAACAATGAGGTTAATAACACTGTTATGTGTAGTTTTAGAAAGGTGAAAGTATTTTTGATAAGGAAAATGTAAACAAAGAAATAAAAAATATGATTAACCAAAAAAAATGATTCATAGGATCACAAAAAAAAAATCACTGTTTTCTGCATGGCCTAAAGCCAGATACCTTTTCCAAATGAATTAGTTAACAATTAAAAAGCTAATTAATTCTGTGCACCTGTTGATTGTAATAAAGTGTTTTTCTCTCTTCATGCAAACAAATATTTCTTCTTTAATTATTTTTATGCCTTCAAGAATGGAAAATAAGCAATGTTATAATATGTAAACAAATTTGAATTCTAGCAATTATTCCTCTTGTCAGTACTATGGTTCTTTCTTCATTTCAGAATCAGGTGTAGGTTGCACCTATCATTTAAAGAAAGTGACTTTTCAAGCAGAATGATAATAAATTTCTGATATATCACGGCTCAGAATGAACCTATGCTGTTATACACGCCAGTAGGACTTTAGGATTTGCACATAGAAATCTCTGTGAAATGTCACCTGACTCTAACAGAGTGGCAGGTGATCCATGTAATGGTAGTATATTCCCATCCTGACTATGATGCTCAGAACGCTATTAGGTGCATTGAGTTGTCAACAGGGTACAGATATTAAAGTAGAAAAATTAAAACCAAAAAGGAATACTTTTTTTGTTGGTTTTAAGACTATGACTCAATTCAATGTGAAACTTGCTACTACTACTTCTTGATACAAATATAAATTAAGAACACTGTAATTATCCCCTAGCCAAAGGCATATGAATAAATATGACCATATAGTCTGAACATGTTTGATATTTGATTTTCAATGTAATTCTCATATAACTATCACAAGAAGTATTTCTCAAATAACAGGCTAATGCTGTCTATAATTCATCAATATTCACAATGAGAAACACCTATGGCTTTCAACTTCTGCAGTGTTTAAGACTAAACTTTAATGTTTCTCCGTTTACCAAAATTTCAAGATTTGTCTAAAGAAGCAAGAGATAAACTGTTTTTAATGCATGTTTTCCCAAAATAATTTATCACATATTTAACAATTTTTCCTTCAAGAACAAAACAAAACTCCTGTCTATCATACTTTTTAAAGTGTAGTTGATCAGAAGGAGAGAACACAAGCTAAATTATTCCAGGCATTTTTTTCCCTCACTTACTTGCTATGGACCTAAATTTAACTCATTTTCCTCCCACTAAATTATTGGGGCAGGGGAAAGGTGAGTGAATATAATATAGACAGAAACACAAAGGATAGAATATGTGGGAGTAGCAAAATATGAAGGATAGAGAGGAGAAAGTAGACAAAAGTAATTAAATTTCTTCAGGTAAACATAATTCAGGGCAAATTTACATTATATATTGCTATATTTTTTGCTTATAATTTTCATACGTTCATAGAATATATACCTATACTTATTTATCTAGGACAACAACCAGGGATTCCTAAGATAAATTAAGAGAAGATGCAATACTTAAAAAGGGTACAGTGAGTACGACCATAAGAGACCTGTTTCATGGCAGGACTCTCGGAGAAAATAAACTGGTTCAAGTTTTCTCTTTGTGCAATTCTAACCTAACTTTCATCTAATTAATCTAACCTAACTTTCAAGAATTTCCGAAGAAACTTTTATGAAAACAATCATGTTTAAGGCAGAATATCACGAAATGAGATTGGGCTTATGAAGTGCATATTGAAATGCATTATGCAATTGTAGCATGAATCCCCCAATCTCCTGCTTCAACAGCTCTGGGTGAAAAGCTTCTGCAGTTCACCCTCTCCTGTGACATGGTGAAGTTCTGCAGCTGGGGTGTAAAGACTCTCACCACAACTGGCCCAATGTGTTTGCTGAGGGCAAATTAAAATGAGAATATTCTTAGTTTATTGAACTTTCCTAATTTCCCAAACCTTTTTAAATTCCATTTACCATACCCTTCTGGGTGTCTTCTAAAGCTAATATCTTTTGAACACTCAGAGGATTCCAAGTCCTAAGAAATCAGGCATCACATTTGAGAAAATTTGCTAACTTCCTAAGAACTTGATTTCCATCAAGAAGATTCACACTTTAAAATTATTTTTAAAAATACTTTCCATTTTGGAGAAGGGAATAATACTGGTGTCTAAACAAATTACATGATTAAATCTTGAGACAAATCACAGAGGAATTTTCCATAATCATGTAGAAGCTCGTTATAAGTCTGTGTAACAAAAGTGTAGATGCAAAGACGACAGAATACCTATTGAAGGTAGGGTCATCATCCTGGCAATGTAAATTAGATAAAATTTGCTCAGGTGCTTAATACAACTTTACCGTTCATATTAGATAAATTGTTGTTGATTTTTGCTATTTGTTTCTTTCCAGACAAGTTTTCTCTGGCTGTCATAGATTATGCTCTGTAGACCAGACTGGCTTTGAACTCAGAAATCTGTCTGCTCCTGCTTCCTGAATTCTGAGATTAAAGTATTGTGACACCACAAAAAGTTTCAAAATTTCCACTACCTACAGTGAATTCTGGTATGTGTAGAACACACTCTGACCACTAACATAAGTTTCATTTATTTATTTATTGATTGATTGATTGATTGATTAAAAATTTCCACCTTCTCCCCATCTCCCATTTCCCTTCCTCTCCCCTCACTCCCCCCACTCCCTCTCCCCCTCTCTCTCCAGTCCTAAGTGCAGTCAGGGTTCCCTGTCCCGTGGTAAGTCCAAGGTCCTCCCCCCTTCATCCAGGTCTAGAAAGGTGAGCATCCAAACAAACCAGGCTCCCACAAAGCCAGTCCATGCAGTAGAATCAAAACCCAGTGCCATTGTCTTTGGCTTCTCAGTCAGAAGTTTCTTAGCATTTACTGGAACAGGAAGAAGTGTTGATTCCTAATGACTCTTGAGAAGAGCGAAAGAAAGAAACAAGTTCATACTTGTTTTTTAAAATGTATTTTACAAACAAACCACTGTTGTCCCTTCCTTCATTCCTCCTGTTCCCTCCCCTACCTCCCTTCTGCCTATCCCCCCACCCCATCTACTCCTTTACCATCTCTATTCAGAGAACTTGACTCCCAGGGGTATTCAAAAAAGCTTGGCCTATCAAGTTGAGGCAGGACCAAGCTCCTCCTCCCTATATATAGGCTGATCAAAGCATCCCACCCCAGGGTAAAGGTTCCAAAAAGCCAGCTCATGGGCCAGGGACAGATTCTAGTCCCACTGCAAGGGGCCCCATAAACAGTCCAACCTACACAACTGTCACCTACATGCAAAATGTGTAGGGCTGTCCCTTTCAGGCTCCTAGATCTCTGTCTAGAGTAGGTGAATTCCCACGAGATCCTGTCAGCTGTCTCTGGGTTTTACCATCATGGTCTTAACCCCTATTGCTCATATAATCCATCATCCCTGTCTTCAACTGGACTCTGGGAGCTTGGCTGTGGATATCTGCTTCTGCTTCTATCAGTAGCTGGATGAAGATTCTATGATGACAATTAGGGTAATCATCAATCTGATTATAAGAGAAGACCAGCTCAGGAATCCTCTCCACTACTGCTAATAGTTTTAGCAATCCATCCTTGTGGATTCCTGGGATTTTTCCTGGCACCAAGTTTCTCCATAACCTCATAATGAGCCCTCTCTATCAAAATATTTCTTTTATTACTCTCCTTCTCTGTCCCTTTCCCAACTTGACAATCCTGATTCCTCATTTTCCCATTCCCCCTCTTTTCCCTCTACCCCCTACCTACAGTTTACCCAGGCTATGGCATCTATTTCCCCTTCTCAGAGTGATCTGTTTGTCTTTCTGAGGGCTTTCCTTTTTTTCTAGCTTCTCCTAAGCTATAAATTTTAGCCTGGTTTTCCTTTTCTTTACTTCTAATATAGAACACACTTCTAACACAAAGCTGAGTATGCACCCAAGAAAAATGACGTGGGGACTGGAGACATGGCTCAGTGGGCTATATTGTCTGATACAAGCATGAATTTAGATCCCCTACATCAACATAAAAGGCAAGGTTGTATGCTCCGTGCCAGTAATCTGAGTACTGGGAAGGCACGTACCTGGGACTCTTTGGCAAGCCTGCCTAAACAGGTTGGTAAAGTGAAATTATAGAAAGGCCCTGTAACAACCAGGTGAGAAGCAATAGAAAGAGATAACCTATTGTCAGCTTCTGACATTCATATACATGTGATTGTACACCCACACAAAATACACAAAAACAAAATTAATGTCAGAATGAATGATAGTTCTGTATTACTTTGAGTTAAAACAAAATAAATTTAATTTTTAAAACAGGGATCACAATAGTAATAAAAACTCTTCTTCCTACATTTACAAAATTTGTAAAATCTATATGTAAATTATAAAACTAAAAGGATGACTCAGATTTACTTTTGCATAACAATATTTTCATAAAAGAATATTTTCATAAAATTGAAGAAATGACTTACATTTGCTTGACTGAACACCAGATTTGTTTTGCATATACCAGTAGAAGAAAATAAATCAGTCTGAAATATGATGATACAAATGAGCGAACTAGAAGGTTCTATAGAGGAAACAAAATGCAGAGAGAAAACAAAGACCTAAAAATATTTTCAGTTTCTACGTACCATATAATTTTTACCCTAAAAGTCAAATCTAACAGACATGTGGGCAGAGTGGACAGACACTCCCTTTAGCAAACAAATCTCACAAAATGCTTGTGAACTGTGCTGTTGTAATGGTAAGTATAAGATTCATCAACATTTTCTATGATTTTTGAGGCAACATTTTCATTTATTGGCAGTAGACGAGTGCTGAGCGCTGTGCTGGCTTCTAACATACGGAGATCTCACAGTGATGGTGTCCAACAGCACACATCCTTGTCTTTATGGAAAGAATTAAGATACTTACAGACCAGGGACCCATATGGCCTGTTAGAAACAAAAGTGAGAACTAATACGGAAACTAGGATTTCTCTGCTAACTCTGCAGAGGTGCTGAGCAGTGAAGACTCAGCTTTGGAAGTTAAGAATAGATGCAGAGTATCTTTTCAATTGGCTCACTCAGAACATTGCTCTGAGGAAGACTGAGGACACCAGGATCCACTGGAATCATCTTGACTTGACTTGCTGCTCCCTCTGAAAGAAAATGCTGATTGCATGGCCAAGGTGCTGATTATTCAGTCATGGAAACAGAGGTTCTACTCAGACAAAGGCTGTCTCCTCTGCCATTGGGTGGGCCTCCCTTAGTCTTAGATTGTAATTAGAAAGAGTTGATGTCTCTAAATTTAGTTGATTATCTAAGACTGGATAAAGTTTTTTCCAACATGAATATTATAGTCCTTAATCAGTATTACCATTTTTTAAAAATAAGGTTCTTCCTGATTATCATTCTTTTACATGTGAAGAATAACTGAAAGTCTAGAGAATGAGTTCAGCTCAGGAAGCTGAAAAAATAAGTGAATTTTTCTTAAATTCTTATATATACTATAATTTCTTTTCTTTTTCAGTAAAGTTCTATATATCTATGTATTTATTTACTTACTTTCTTAGTATTTGAGTAAGTGTGTGCATGTGCGAGTGTATATCACATAAGTAGTAATGACCTTGGAAGCCAGAGGATGGTTTTATAGTCCTCTGAAATTGGATTTCCAGATGGTTGTGAGGTGCAATGCATGTACTGGAACCAAACTCTCGTCCCCTGTAATAACAGCTAGTGCTCTTAACTACTAGGTTATCTCTTCAGTCCACCCGTAGTTCATTAACAAATATTAAAAGATAAGTATAATAAGTCATACTTATTTAATGTTGACATCAGACTAAATCCATTTTCTCAGTTACATAATGTAGGAACCAATTTTGTTTGGGAATCTGTGATATATTTTGGTTATGATCCCCATGAAGAATGGACTTTCTTCAGAAGTCTAAGACCTCAAAAAATAATTTAAAAATGACATAAAAGCTAATTCATGTAATAGACTGCTTATTACAAACCTTACTCTCCCCCCCAAGAAAAGCAGGTTTGCATCAAACTAAACTTCATTTATATAATTGAAATTCAACCATTAAATATGAATATGAGGATATACATTTTAATAACATGGATGCCATTTATCAAATAGTATGACATAGAAATTGTGAATAAGGTTCACATGTGTATATCAATGCTAAAAAAAGCTTCACCTGTCATAAGAGAAAAGAGCAAAAGTCTGTGAAGTAGTGATTGTCTGAAATCCCTAGTTTTCCTCAGTCAGTTTGAAATAGTCCATAGGTTCATAACTAGATTAATGCAATTAAGGAAGATAAAAAAATCTTGTTAATGGTATCAACCGAACATCTCAAACACAAAAAAAAGATATAATTAAAGAAATCTCTTCTTTTTCCTGCTTCTTCTCCTCCTCCTTCTTAGCTACATCAAATATTTGCAGAACGCAGACATTCCTCAGAAGGCACATAACCAACCCACTGAACATCTATTGCCTCATAGCATGTCCTCATGTTTGCCTGTTTTGATTCAAATTTGTATCTCTGACTACTGGATTAAGTACTACTTCTGTTTCACAATTTTTAAAGTATATTTAGTTACAGAAATATTTTTCTCTCATTTGCATTTCATATGTTTTCTTTACCAGACTTTTAGACACTGTGTTTGTTGACTGTAAAACAAGTGGTATATTTTTAACATCTTTAAAGCCTTAAAGTTGATACATATGACTCTAAGTGGATTTTCCACTCCAATAAATGCATTCTATACGTGTACCAAATAACATAATGAGATCCATTATTTTGTAAAATTAATCTACTAATAAAAAACCTTAAGTACCGCCTTAATGCAAAAAGAATGGGTTTAAATTAATGAATGCATTTTGCCATACCCAAAAGCCAGCTCCCAGTGAATAGGTTTGTTGACATGATGATGCAGCAATTACTTGATGACATTTATTTTAAGTGCATCTTTAACAGTTGGGTTAAAAGCAAAGTATTAAAACACACATATCTTATTCTGCCTACATTTCAAGATTGGAACGTGAAGAATTCTCTCTCTAGTTAACACAGATATGTCCAAACAAGGCAATGTTTGTTCTTTCCAGTATTTGTGAAAGCTATTATCTGCTTTGTTGGCAAACCTTGAATGGCTATAATAAACATGTCTGAATAATGCAGTGGCAAGATTATGTTTGAATTTTCTGTCCTACATGCTGTGTCTTTATCCCTGAATCTGTTACAACCTGAAAGTCATCTCTTAGTATCCTTGCCATAGAACTTTCTTTGAGACAAACATTGCAGGAATTGTTTACAGTTTTCTTCCATAACCTTTATAAATATCTACATTCTGAAACGGGAGTAACCACATAATCCTCAGAAAGGAAAGTAGTAGGGGGGATATTTTTGGAAATGTAAAACAGCAATATAAAATGCAAAAGAAATTAGATAGAGAAGGAGAGAAGAGAAGGGAAATTTAGGGAGCCAAGAAAAGGGAGAGGAAGAGAGAATGGTCTCTTGGATTTTTGGTGCAGGAGTCTAAGTTGCCTGGAGCCATGCAGTTAGATACATGAATACACTCTACAGGAGAAAGAGTCTTCACCATTGATAGATTTCTGAGCAACTGCAGAGTGTTGGTTACATGATATACAACAGAAGGCTGACTCCAGGATTCCTACTATCACCTATGTAAAATACTATCCGCTCAATAATGGCACAGAAACGACCTAGCTAGTAAGCATAAATAGAAGAATGGATCGAGATCATTCTAGCATGTTTCTTAACTACGAAGGTGAAAGCAGTAACAGGAAGGAGTTTCATTTCACATGTATTATTTTCAAATGTTTTACATATTTATTTGTAGTGTGTGTATATGTGAACATGTGCAGTTGCGTGACTAAAACCAGTTCATCTCGGCTGCTGGCGATGCACCTTCACCTAGTGTGTTACTCATATAGGGTATGAATATATAAAGTTATATAAAGTTTGAAACAAGGTGAAGGAGAATGACTTTCACATGGAGTACAAGTATTGTATAGACTGAGATGGCCTTAAAAGTCTTTATATTGACTAAGGATGACCTTGAACCTTTCATTCTTTTTACTCCAGCCCTCCAGTAATGTGATTACAGGAGTAAGAATTGACATTGAATGAATAGGAATTAAATGCTAGGAACTGAGAGATAGGAGTCAAAACCACAGCTTTGCATATTCTAGGCAAATACTAGACTAATGGAGCCCCATCTCCATCATGGCTTTTATTTTAAGAAAACACTGCTATATGTTATGGAGTGAATGTGTTCCTCCAAATCCACAGACTTAAACTCATTTTTCCATTGTAAAGAGCTTTGGATTTTGGTCTTTAGGAGATGCTCAGCTAATGAGCTTCATGAACGATTTTGAATGTCTGTAAAAATGGTCTCCAGAAATATGTCATTGAAGTATACATTAAGAAGTTTCCATCCCTAGAACAGAAATCCAGCCCTTTAAGATAACGAACCCTTTCATCCAATCTCATTGATCAAGCAGAAACAAGATATTAACATTTTGCATTAAAGAAGAGTCCCAGTCTTAAGAGATGAGTATCAAAAAAATAGGTTATTTAGAAGTTTATGGTAACTAGTTTATTTGTTTTTATAGATCTAAGTAAGCAACAAACCAGAAGGAAAAGGGGAACTTTTTTTTTTACCTAATATTTGAAGATTGATGAGTACACAGAGCCTGGGGCTTTATACCTAGACAGTCAGAGAGGAACCTGTCTGTACTCATGGCTACTTGGGAAACAAGTAGGAAAGTGTGAGACAGCAAACAGCAACAATTACTCATCTCCAGAAAAATAAAAAAAAAAAAAGAATAAAGAGATGTTTAAAAAATTAATTCTTTTTTCTGTGTATCATAAACATTGATTCAAAATTAATTTTTTTTTCTCAGAGCTGGAGTCTGAACCCAAGTCTGTAGCAAATGGTAGATACTTAACAGTCCCGCCACAAGACTGGAGTTCCAGCCCCTGATAATATGTCTTCTCTTAGGCATGTCTTTAGGCAACAAGTAGAGTTGTGTACTGCCTTGCAGGCATTTTTATCTTTGTAGAAAATGATTTCCTTGGGTTGTGGAGATGCTGTTCATGTAGGAAGACACTGGACGTCAGCATGAAGCTGTAGAGAAAGGGGCGGTTCCAGTTCCACTTCTCTGCCTTCCCATATCTCCTAGCAGTCTGGATACAGGCATGGATTGTTACTCATGGAGGCATATTGTTTAAACTCACTCTATTTTATTTAACGATACTTATGAATACTACAATTCTAAATGTGCAAGATACCTCTATGAGTTACAAATAAATCTGAAAAAATGTAGCACATTGCAAATATTAAATTATCCCCTCAGAAACTTTGAATTGGAGGTTTTAAAAAAGATTCACAAAACAAAACCAATCATATCTTATATGATATTCTACTTTGCATCAATATAGCAAACATCTGAAATTAGCAGTTTCGATGACAAAAACCAAAATCTAAAAAAGTTTTGGTCTGTTCCCAGGGCTAGGGTTATTAAACTTGGTTACTGCTAGCAGACATTATGTAATTACAATCTGACCAGCACTCTGTAGAAATGAGCATCCAAGGCTTGGTAGC
Source organism: Myodes glareolus (assembly GCF_982192425.1). Lineage (NCBI taxonomy): Eukaryota > Metazoa > Chordata > Mammalia > Rodentia > Cricetidae > Myodes > Myodes glareolus. The sequence continues at coordinate 32,108,809 of NC_142036.1, read as the reverse complement.
CTCAATGAAAAGGTCCTATCACTTTTTCTGTTTTAAATCCTGTACAGACACAACTGAAGCAATGGTCTTTCATATGTTTTGGTTTAGTGAGCCAGAGACTGAGGTAGAGAAGACTAGTGGGACACTTGGTAGGTGGCAAAAGACAACCTTGAAATTCTGATGGTTCTGCTTCTTACAGTACTGTGGTGATAGTCATTCACCATCTTGCCTGGATTAAGCAGTGCTGAGATCAAACACGGGACTTTGGAGATGCTAGACAAGTAATCTACCAACTAAACACACAGACCAACTCTGGCAAATTATCTGAGCAGGCTGCAGGCTACAGCAGTTCCTCTGACAAATACTAGGGAGCTTCAGTTTGCCCATGAAAAATCATTCTCTACTTGCTCTGTTTAATTCAGGAATAAAACCTTTAAATCCCAGCTGCGTGTGTTTTCAACAATAAAGATTTCAGAGGCAGTAATAGGAAATGGGACGTGTAATCTCCAAAGGTAATTAATAACTTAACCATGTGATTTGTTCAGAAGAAAAAAATAAACAATCCTCTGAAAACAAGTATTATTGAAGCTTCTGTGGAAACAATAACAGTCACTTTCCACAGGCATTTTGAGGTATGTAATGACCAAGGATTAGATGAAAATGAATTAGAGCTAATCTAAAATTTTAACAAGAGTGTATATTAGTCTAGAATAAAATCACATGGCTATCAATTAGGCCATTTGAAACAAATGGATCAATAAAAGCTTCTTTACCCTCACCCCAAAAAATACCCTTTCTCTTGTCTGCCTAGCTTTATTGCCTCCTGGTTGCCAGATGCATGAGGCACTTGATCTAACCCGGGAGTGTTGAGAACTGCCACAGATGGCACTTAGACACCCAATCTGAGTTTCAGAAGAACTCAAAATAAACTCAACTTGAACTTCAAACCTCATGCAAATACTTCTTGAGGTGGAGAATCTGTGTGCTGAAAGATGAGTACCTTTCTTACTATCTAGCTGATTTTATGATTTGGACAAAAATATTAAAAAAACAAAAATGCCTGCAGCCACATCAGACAGCTCATTTGGATATATGCAGCAGGCAAGATAAAACTAGAAAGTTGATGCGGTTCTGGAGCTGTCCAGGTAAAGAGACTGTCTCAACTTAGGCATCAACTACCTCTAAGGGAAGAAGAAATCTTATGATAAATATAGCCTAAACTGATAAGGCTTCTTAATCTTTGTAATATGTTAATTTAACCTATATGTTAAGAACACAGTCTTTGAATAAAAGTTTCAATAATTTGATTGGAGAAGGAAAGTGGAAATTTTGTTTTAATGGTTCAAAAATTTTAAATTTAACCAAATCAAGCTGAAGGAACTAAATGTTTCTGGAACAAATATGTAAATATTAACTGCTTAATATTTTCAACAAAATATTAAAACCAATCAAATACGATAATAAAATAGCAATAGTGTGAATCCTTTATGAGATTGAGATTGACTAAAACACATAACATATTTAAAATATTTATAATAAGTTCTCCATTAAAATGATTCTGATGCATTCCTCATGAAAAAATAAGTTAAAACTTTCAAAAATATTCAGACATTCACAATTTCTATTTGTGGAGATTTCAGAGATCAAATATGTTAACAAAAAAAATCTCTCATCTAATATGATTCTTGTGATTTTAGTACATTTTTGTTGTTTTGAGGTAGGTTTTCACTTTTTAGCTCTGGCTGGCCTGCAACTTGGTGTACAGATCAGGCAGATTTTCAGCTCACAGATATTTCACTTAAACTACATCTCGAGTGCTAGGATTCAAGAAATGGGTAATCATGCCAGTCTTAAATATTTCTCTTCTTAATTTCATGGATCTTTTTTCTTAGATAATATTTTTCTCATCAACTAAGTTAAACAAACCATAGAAGAAAATGTATTTTATATATATTATACGAATATGCAATTTGCTGTGCTTTTGAAAAATAATTAATTATGCCTCAATGAATTCAAAATAGTCTTTGGAAAAATAGTTGCTTTTCAAAATATTTGATTATTTGGGTTTGAAATGCATTATTTATCTCCTTACTTCATCGAATGAGAAAACAGTGTAATATTAGTGGTAGAAAACCTTTGAAAGGAAAGTTGAAATGGTTCCTTGAAAGTAATCAAGTTTGAAGTCAGTGGCAGAGTGTAGATATGATTATTGATGCTCCTATAGAGCAAAAGAACCCTCTACTCAGACTCAGCCTTTCTTTTATTTCATAACCATGACAGTGTCTACTATTTATAAGAATCCTGATGAAAGCTGAAAGCTTCAGAAGTTCTTAGAAAATGACATATAAATGATTACTAAGTCCAGGTCTTCCAAACTGTGCCTACAGATAAAATATATTGCCTTGAGGATGCTCCGAGGTACTAACTTTGATTCTCTGGCCTTGATGGCCTCAGAGGGATCATTTTCAAGGTGTCTTTTGAAGTTTTATTTTATTTCATTTTAATTCCTTTTCTAAAATTCTTTAACACACAACATGTTTGTGGACAGGCATTCACCTCTCTGATTTTTTTTTCTCTGATGTCTGATGTCTCTCTGCATTCAACAGCCAAGGAACCAATGTTTTAGTTACTTGACAGTCACAAAAAATTTCCAGTGTTAAGTCAGCAACCTGCAAGTTTTCAGAACTTTGAACTTGGAACACACCATACATAGAATCTTCTAGATGTCTACCTTTCAGCTTTTCATTAGCATTTTCCCTTGCAAAATCTTCAAAGAGAGAGGAACCTTAATCTTACAAGCAATGAAATACTTAATTAAAATCTAGCTCATTAGCACATTTTTCAAAGAGTTATAATCCAGACCTTAATCTAAATCATAGAATATCACAAAATACAGGCCCTCTGTACCAAAAGAACACGTAGTTCACACTCACATCCTCCCTCACACTGTCCTAATATAAGATCGTAACCCTGTATTTTGTATACATGAGACATTTTGATAACTATTTTGTGTCATCAGGTCCATTATATTTTTTTTCTGCAGTAGAAATGCTAGAATATTGATCCTATATCCTCCAATTAGAGAAGAAAATGTCCTCTCCTGGACAACTGAGACAAATCATTCATTGTATGCTGTAAATAGAGCAAACTTCTACATTTGAGCAATGAAAAGTTGCAAACAAAGATTTATATACATTCTTAAAGTATAAGGTATATAAAGTATTTATAAATTTTAGAGGAAATGGTTCAATCATAAAAGCAATGACAGAGGGATAAGCATCCTTCCTCTGCTCTAAATGTGTTCTCTAGTTACATCAATGATGATGACAGACTGAGAAAATCTATTCTTTCTAGATATAAAATTTTGAAGTTTTTGACATTTTCATACTTGCTATTGACTTGGCTTTACCATTCAGAACTTCACAGCAACTATCCAAACCCATACTTAATAACTCTGATTTTAAAAAAAAAGCAAAGCAACAATTTTGAGTCATACACTTGACTGCTTAATGATGCAGGGTCATCTTAATTCCTTCGGCTTTTGTTTTATTTTCCTTCAGGGAACAGTTCTAACAACTTAGCTTTATCTGGTTGTTGAAAGCTGAATTGCCCTGCTGAAGGCTGGTGCCTTCTTGCTCTCCTCAGTGGTCAAGGATAAATATCTACGCATTTTTGAAAGTAAATCATTTAAGAAGTGTTAGTCATTTGTGTCCAAATTGGTTTTTCTTGTAGAACTGAGTTAAACACAGGGGAATAGAAAGGTTACTATTTCCAAAAATCCACTAAAAGACATAAAATCACACCAAATGATATGTCATTTTACTGATTTCTCTCTTTAACACCATTTTCCCAAAGGCTGACCTGTTAGTTAAATCATGGAAAGGAAGTATGGTCAATTACTTAGAAGGTTAGAAAAGGAAAGCCAGAAAGCACCATAGGACTGAATCAGGTTTATTACCAGAGAGTGAGTAATGGGGATGCTGCAGGTTTGATGAGCCCCCCAAGTAACCTTTCAAGGGATGCCCAGCTGATCTGGCTCACAGCCTGACATGTTTTACTATCAGTTCCTCACTCCCGGTGCTCCAATGATTCCCAAGTTCCCCATGCTTGCTTGATTTATTCTTAATAATCATGTCAGGGATTTTAGGTTTTACTTGGCATGTTCTTGGATGATGGACTCCTGAGGACTCACTCTTTCCCTTCTTCTACAGTGACATCAAGTTACTCGAAATGCCTTGTTCCTAATAAACTGGTAGAGCAAATGTGGAAAAGTTCTGGTATCCTTATCTTCAGACCTATGGTCATTATGGATTTTTTAGAAGACTAGACATATCTTTTACCTCTGAAAACATTATAGCTATATATGTGAGAACATTTCTACAAATATTATTTTTCCATACCAATCAGGATAAAAAGGAAGGATAAAACGTCAAGTCTGAATGTACATTTAAGTCTAAACTCAACTACTGAGACTAGACCTAACATTGAAAATGACTTTATACAACTTCAGAATCAAATAAGTTTAGATCCCAAAGCCACAGTGGCATTCAAATGATTATTCAAAAACATTAAATATGGCTTTTTCATAAATGACAACTTCTTATATGAGAACTGTAGGAAATCCATAACCAGAAGAAAAACTATGGGGTCAGTTCAAAAACAAAGAACAGTTTAAAAACCTCAAGAAGATGAGGGACATATTGAAAACACTTTCATTACTATTTTTCTGATGCTAGGAAGGGAAAAACAAATGTAGGGCCACATTTTTTATAATAACAAAACATCAACAATAAATAATTCCTATTTTCTCATTCCTATGTACCTGTTAATAAGTTGAGTATTGTATATAAAGAGCATGCCATTCCACTGGCACTATGAATGCTGAAAATAAAATTCATTTGTTGGGGTGATGTTCTGGGTCTCATTCTATGTTTTCAGCTCTCAGTCAATGGCCGCCTGCAATTGATGCTATCTAACATGAGGAGAGACTGCCCTGTAAAAGGAGGAGAGAAGTAAGTAGCTTTCCAATCAGCAAATACTTCCAATTCTGCACAAAATGGGTAGATGTGCATTCACAACTATAGGTGTGAGACTCTTCATGGTGTAATTATGAGATCTGTACACTAGTTATCAAATTTTCTCTTTTAAAAATTCTAGCCATTTTATAACTCAATAAAATGTGGGGATAATCACAGGGACTCCAAGTCACATCCGAGACAAGTCAAATGAAGATATATTTTTTCAGTTTTAAGCAACTCACTGACATTAGAATACATAATTAATGTGGCTGAAGAAAAGTGGATTATCACATAAATAAGATAAATCTCTTGAAATAATACTGTCAAATAAACTTATTAATTGATTGTATTAAAGACTGTAACATTGTGCTCAAACATAAATACTGCAAAATGTGTTGATATAACTGTATCAAGTATATCAAGTATATTATTAATTTTCATTTAGTGACTTACAAGACGTATTGCTGACCTAAAACAAATATGAAAGTGATTTAGTATTTTAGTTTATTTTAATAGCTTTTTATCTTTAAGATAATATTTCTGTATAGTCTTGTGTAATTCTTAGAGGATATTTACACTTTAAGTCACTTAATTTGAGTTTGCAGTTGATTTGGACTAATTTTCATTGGTTGAAAACATATCAAGCTTGTTTAGTGATCCTAATAAGAGACAAAGTACCATATACCATCATTGCCTAAGGTCCTTATGTAGTCCATAACTGTCTGGAGAATAAACTTCAAGTCCTTCAGTTCATTTTACAACACAATTCTCCATGGACTAAACATATATTTTCAGATCTTAGTTTTAGCCTCATTTCTTCAAAAGTACAATCAATCTAAGTTCCTACGTGGTCATAGTAGACTGTAGACTGTTTTTTTCTTTTCTTGAAATTCATATCCAAGAATCCTCAAAAGTAAACCTAGAGTTTCAAACAGGGTCACTATTCCACTGATCAATATGCTAAGGCCCATAGAACACTAGTTTTCAGAATATCAAGTCATAGAATTTCATACTTAAGATGAAAAAAAAATAGAGTTCTCTAGATGTCAATTTGACATGTGAAATCAAGGGTACTTGATATCTAAATATGACCATGACAGTAACCATTTAACTGATTTCTACCCTGAAGAACTTTGAGGAAGAACTGTCTGTTAAGATACTCAGGTATGGCATGTCACAGGTATGTTTTTGTCAAGCTGACAAAAACAATGCACAGTACATTAGTGCCCCACAGCAATCTGCTGCAGCTTCTAGAATAGGCTATGTTCAGCCAGAGTCATCATTTGACCATGTAGTTTCTTACAATGGCAATAATTCCTTTTACTTAACCTTTACTCTCAATAGTCTTCAAAATCTTGCTGCTAGGACACCTTCTTTCTGACACACAATCCCTATTGTTGCAGAGAAAACATCACTTCAATCCAACAAAAATGAATGCATGTGTGTTTGTGTATGTAAATTTCAGATTAATATCTATATTTAACACAAGTCCCTTCTACTGCAATTATCAAGTTACATTAGAAACAACTGTCAAGACACATTCTTTCAGATTTTAAGTTTTTTTTAAGAAGACTGCATTTGTGCTTTCAGATAAATATGATATTTCAAAACACACAAAAAAAGTAAAAACATTGATGGAAATTCTCAAATTTTTTTAGATATAACAGAGTTAAATTTTGTATCAGGAAAGATGGTTCATGTTATTTATGCCTCTAGAACATACACGCTATATCCTGTGATGAGACATTGGCATTCTCTAGAAATAAATGAGGATCTCGCTAAACAAATAGCTAGGAAGCTCTTTTCTTGAAGTTAGACAAAAGTTTGACCCACATAATTCTCACTGACCATATCCTGTATAGAAAATAATATATGTAATTTTTCATTTTTCTCTTAAAAAATAGTTATCACTGGGTGGTTGTGGTGCATGCCTTTGATACCAACTCTCAGAAGGAAGAGAGTAAAGTGGATATCTGTGAGTTTGAGACCACAAAACACTGAGTGATTGTGGTGCATGCCTTTAATCCCAGCTCTCATGAGGCAGAGGCAGGTGGATCTTGGTGATTTTGAGTCTAGCCTGGTCTACAGAGTGAGTTCCAGGATAGCCATGGCAGTTAACACAGAGGAACACTGTCTCACGAAATATAAATAAGTACAAATGTTAAAAAAAATTATCAATGTATTTCCAAGTAGGCTATACTATTAACTTCTGATGCAGGAGAATTGTTTGTAGTTTGTCAATCATATTTTAAAAAAATGGCGATTGGCCAGACAGGAAGTATAGGTGGGAAAACCAGAGAGGAAGTAGAGGTGGAGCAAAGAAAATGGGAGGATTCTGGGAAGCAGGAAGCTCCCTCCGGCATTCCTGCCCAGACCACTGAGAAGCAAGATGTAAGCTGCCCCGCTGGAAAAGGTACTGAGCCATGTGGCTAACATAGATGAGAATAATGGGTTAATATAAGATACAAGAGTTATCAAGAAGCCTGAACTAATGGACCAGCTTTATAACTTATGGAGATCTCTGTTTGATTTTCTTTGGGACTTGCCGGTTGTGGGGTGCCAGGTAGGACAGAAACCCCAACGAGCAGGCCCTCATGTTACAAACTTCAATCCGATGATCTTTTAAATTTGATTCTTTTGCTGTGCTATTGAAGCATGTCAATTATATTGTAGTAGTTTGAAATACATTTTTATGAAAGCTTCTTTTTCTCTTTTCATTCGATTTGAGTTGGGGTCTTTTCAGTCTATTTCTTGTATCTGTGAAAATTTGCCTCCTGTTTTTCATTCCATTGGGTGAGTCACATTTGTGAATTTCAAATTTTATAACCAGTTATTCTCAAAAGGCCAGATAGGTGAAACAGTTAAACAAAGGTGGACAAGGTCATCTGTTGAAAATAACTCAATTCGGTAGCAGAAGATACAATGGAGGGGTAAGGGTGCTCCTGAGCTGTCACACAAGTCCAGTAAGGGAACTCACAATTTTCTAGCCATCCTTATCTCCCTGGGTATTCCGAAGAGGCGGCTTCCCCCAGGTAAAACCTCTCTCCTCCTACCCCATCCCCGCTTTCAGCCAGGAACCCCTTCCCTTCCTCTCTCCCTTTTTTGGGGCATAAAATTCTCCAACTCAGCCTGTGTGGGCGCCACCTGGATGGGGCAATGAGTGCAAACGGGAGGGAGTTCTTTTGTTTTAATAGCCTGGCTGCAGCAAGGTAGGACTGCAGGCAAAGTGATTCCGGGCCAGCAAGGGGCACTAATCCTGTAGCAGAACACCCAGCAGAGGGAAGAACCATTGGAGACCATCTGAAGGAAGAGATGGGCAGGTGCCAAGGTAAGAATTCCTCCAACAATCTGAAAAACAACATGAAAACACCAGATCCCAGCAATCTTACGACAGAAGGACTTGAACACCCTATTCTGGAAGAAGTGGAAAACAGTGTCATTATGAAAGCAATAGAGTCTCTTTAACAGGGTATGAATAACTCACTTAAAGAAATAGAAGAGAAATATAAAAAAAAGATTGAAGAAATGAGTAAAGAAATGGAAGAGAAATATAACAAAAAGTTTGAAGAAATGAGTAAATTCGTAAATGATACCCTGGGAAACCAATAAAAAACAATCAAACAGGAAATGGAATCAGTTCAAGAAATGAAAATTGAAATGGAGACAATGAAGAAAACACAAACTGAGGGCCGGCTGGATATGGAAAATCTAGGTAAACAAAAAGAGACTTCAGGAACAAACATAACCAATAGAATACAAGAGATAGAAGAACAAATCTAGGATTATGAAGACACCATAGAGAAAATAAACGCTCTGACCAAAGAAAACAGCAAAGCCAACAAATTCTCATCACAAAACATTCAGGATATCTGTGACATAATAAAAAAAACCAAATCTAAGAATAATAGGGGTAGAAAAGGAGAAGAATTGCAGATCAAAGGTCCAGAAAATATATTCAACAAAATTATAGAAGAAAACTTTCCCAACCTAAAGAACAATATTCTTATGAAGGTTCAAGAAGCATACAGAACACTGAATAGACTGAATCAGAAAAAAAAATATCCCTTTGCCATATAATAATCAAAACACAAAGCATTCAGATTAAAGAAAGGATATTAAGAGCTGCAAAGGAAAAAGGTCAAGTAACCTATAAAGGTAAACCTATCAGACTTACACCAGACTTCTCTATAGAAACCATGAAAGCCAGAAGGTCCTGGATAGAGGTACTACAGAAACTAAGAGACCATGGATGTAAGCCCAGACTACTATACCCAGCCATGTTATTGTTCACTATCAACGGAAAAAACAAAATATTCCAGGATAAAAACAAATTTAAACAATACGTAGCTACAAATCCAGCATTACAGGGAATACTAGAAGGAAAATCACAACCCAAGGAATCCAACATTCCCAACACTGCCTACAATAACACAGACATCTAGCGACCCTTTACAAGCACAACTCAAAGAAGGAAAACACATACACTCTACTACCCAAAAAAAAAAAAATGACCAGAGTCAACAACCACTGGTCATTAATATCACTTAATATCAATGGACTCAATTCACCTATAAAAAGGCACAGGCTTAGAGATTGGATACAAAAATAGGATCCAACCTTCTGCTGTTTACAAGAAACACACTTCAACCACAAAGACAGACACCTACTCAGAGTAAGGGTTGGGAAAAGGTTTTCCAAGCAAATGGACCTAAGAACAAGTGGGTGTGGCCATTCTAATATCTAACAAAATCGACTTCAAACTAAAAATCAATCAGAAGAGATGGAGATGGACATTTCATACTCATAACAGGAACAGTTCATCAGAAAGAAGTCTCAATCCTGAAAATCTATGCCCCTAATATAAAGGCACCCACATATGTGAAAGAAACTCTTCTAGAACTCAAGGCAGTCATCAAACCACACACACTAATAGTAGGAGACTTCAACACACCTGTCGCACCAATGGACAGGCCAATCAGACAGAAACCTAGCAGAAAAATAAGAGAATTATTGGAGGTATTGGATCAAATGGACTTAACAGACATCTATAGAACACTCCACCCAAATAGGAAAGAATATACCTTCTTCTCTGCAGCTCATGGAACCTTCTCGAAAATTGACCACATACTCGGTAACAAAGTAAGCTTCCACAGATACAAAAAAATATTAGTAACCACCTGTGTCTTGTAAGATCACCATGGATTAAAGTTAGAATTCAACAACAATGCTACTCTCAGGAAGCCAACAAACCCATGGAAGTTGAACAGTCAACTACTAAATCACCCCTGGGTCAAGGAAGAAATAAAGAAAGAAATTAAAGTCTTCCTTGAATTTAATGAAAATAAAGACACAACATACTCAAACCTAAGGGACACTATGGAAGCAGTGCTAAGAGGAAAGTTCAAAGCACCAAGTGCCCAATTAAAGAAAACGGAGAAAGCACACATTGGAGACTTAACAGCACACTTGAAAGCTCTAGAAAAAAAAGAAGCTGATTCACCCAGGAGGAGTAGAAGATTGGAAATAATTAAACTGAGGGCTGAAATCAACAAAATAGAAACACAGAAAACAATCCAAAGAATCAATGAAACAAGAGGCTGGTTCTTGGAGAAAATCAACAAGATCGACAAACCCCTATCCAAACTAATCAAATGGCAGAGAGAGAACATGCAAATTAATAAGATCAGAAATGAAAAGGGGGACATAACTACAGACACAGAGGAAATTCAGAGAATCATCAGATCTTAGTACGAAAGTTTGTATGCTACAAAGTTGGAAAATGTAATAGAAACGGACATTTTTTTTAGGTAAGTACCATATAGCAAAATTGAACCAAGACCAGGTGAACATTCTAAATAGACCTGTTAGTCGGAAAGAATTAGAAGCTGTTTTCAAAAATTTCCTTACCAAAAAAAGCCCAGGCCCAGATGGTTTCAATACAGAACTCTACCAGAACTTCCAAGAAGACCTAATACCTATACTCCTTAATGTATTTCACAATACAGAAACAGAAGAGTCATTGCCAAACTCCTTTTATGAAGCTACAGTTACTCTGATACCAAATCCACACAAAGACACAATTAAGAAAGAGAATTACAGACCAACCTCACTCATGAACATCGACGTGAAAATTCTCAATAAAATACTGGCAAACCAAATCCAAGAACACATTAGAAAAATTATCCATTATGATCAAATAGGCTTCATCACAGAAATGCAGGGCTGGTTCAACATACGCAAATCTATCAATGTAATCCATCATATAAATAAACTGAAAAAAACCATGTGATCATTTCATTAGATGCTGAAAAAGCATTTGACAAATTCAACACCCATTTATGATAAAGGTGTTGGAGAGACTGGGGATACAAGGATCATACCTAAATATAATAAAAGCAACATACAGCAAGCCAACAGCTAACATCAAATTGAATGGAGAGAAACTCAAAGCCATTCCATTAAAATCAGGAACACGACAAGGCTGTCCACTGTCTCCATACCTTTTCAATATAGTACTTGAAGTTCTAGCAATAGCAATAAGAAAACATAACGGGATCAAGGGGATTCGAATTGGAACGGATGAAGTTAAACTTTCGTTATTTGCAGACGATATGATAGTGTACATAAGTGACCCCAAAAACTCTACCAAAGAACTCCTACAGCTGATAAACACCTTTAGTAATGTGGCAGGATACAAGATCAACTCCAAAAAATCGGTTGCCCTCCTATACACAAGGGATAAAGAAACAGAGAGGGAAATCAGAGAAACATCACCTTTCACGATAGCCACAAATAGCATAAAATATCTTGGGGTTACTCTAACCAAGGAAGTGAAAGACCTATTGGACAAGAATTTAAGTGTTTAAAGAAAGAAATTGAGGAGGATACCAGAAAATGTAAAGACCTCCCATGCTCATGGATTGGGAGAATCAACATAGTAAAAATGGCAATTCTACCAAAAGCAATCTACAGATTCAATGCAATCCCCATCAAAATCCCATCAAACTTCTTCACAGACCTTGAGAGAACAATAATCAAGTTTATATGGAAAAACAAAAAACCCAGGATAGCTAAAACAATCTTATACAATAAAGGAACTTCTGGAGGCATTACCATCCCTGACTTCAAACTCTATTACAGAGCTACAGTATTGAAAACAGCTTGGTATTGGCATAAGAACAGAGAAGTCGACCTATGGAATCGAATAGAAGACCCGGATATTAACCCACAAATCTATGAACACCTCATTTTCCACAAGGGAGCTAAAGGTAAACAATGGGAGAAGGAAAGCATCTTTAACAAATGGTGCTGGCATAACTCGATGTCAACCTGTAGAAGAATGAAAGTAGATCCATATCTATTACCATGTACAAAACTCAAGTCCAAATGGATTAAAGACATCAACATTAATCTGTCCACTTTGAACCTGATAGAAGAGAAAGTGGGAAGTAGTCTATAAGATATAGGCACAGGAGACCACTTCCTAAGTAGAACCCCAGGAACACAGACAATAAGAGAATCAATGAGTAAATGGGACCTTCTGAAACTGAGAAGCTTCTGTAAAGCAAAGGACACTGTCAGTAAGACAAAAAGGCTACCTTCTGACTGGGAGAAGATCTTCACCAACTCCTGAGCAAACAAGGGTCTGATCTCCAAAATATACAAAGAACTCAAGAAACTAGACACTAAAACTCTAATTAACACAATTAAAAAATGGGGTACTGAACTGAACAGAGAATTCACAACAGATGAATTTCGAATGGCCAGAAGACACTTAAGGTCATGCTCAACCTCCTTAGCGATCAGGGAAATGCAAATCAAAACCACTTTGAGATACCAAATTACACTTGTCAGAATAGCTAAACTCAAAAACACCAATGATAGTCTATGCTGGAGAGGATGTGGAGTGAGGGTAACACTCATCCATTGTTGGTGGGAATCAAACTTGTGCAGCCACTGTGGAAATCAGTGTGGCGGTTCCTCAGGAAACTGGGAGTCAACCTCCCTCAGGACCCAGCAATTCCACTCTTGGGAATATACCCAAGAGATGCTCTATCATTCTACAAAAGTATTTGTTCAACTATGTTCATAGCTGCATTATTTGTAATAGCCAGAACATGGAAACAACCTAGGTGCCCCTCAATAGAAGAATGGTTAAAGAAGGTATGGAACATATACACATTAGAGTTTTACTCAGCGGTAAAAAACAATGACATCTTGAATTTTGCATGCAAATGGATGGAAATAGAAAACGCTTTACTGAATGAGGTAAGCCAGACCCAAAAAGAGGAATATGGTATGTATTCACTCATAAGTGGATTCTAGCCATAGTTAAAGGTCTTTGAGTCTATAATTTGTGATCGTAGAGAAGCTTAATAAGAATGTGAACCTGAAGAAAACCATATAGTTATCCTCTTGGACATTGGAAGTAGACAAGATTGCCAGGCAAACTTGGGTGCACGGGAGGTGGGGTGTGGAAGTAAGTGGAGATGGTTAGGGAGAGGGGAGAGGGGGAGTATTGGGGATGGCTTGGGAGAATGGGAGGGAGGCGGGAGGAAGAATGGTCATGGGAGCAGGGAAGTTTATATCTCAACTAAGGGAGCCAGTTTAGGGTTTGCAAGAGACTTAATTTTGGAGGGGTTCCCAGGCCCAAGGAGAGGTCCCCAGATTGTTCCCTGGGCAGCAGAGCAGAGGGTGCCTGAACTAGCCTTGGCCCATAACCATACTGATGAATATTTTGCATGTCACCACAGAAACTTCATATGGCCAAGGATGGAGATAGAGACAGAGACACATATTGGAACACTAGACTTAACTCCCTAGGTCCAAATTTGAAGCAGAGGGAGGGAGATTGTGAGCAAGGAAGGCAGAACCAGAGGGAACCTTCATCCGACGATGGATGAAGATAGAGATTGAGACCCACGTTGGAGCACTGGACTGAGCCCCCAAGGTCCAAATGAGAAGCAGAAGGAGGGAGAACATGAACAAGAAAGGCAGGACTGTGGGGAGTGCGTTCACCCACATATACAAGGGGACTGATCTAATGAGAGCTCACCAAGGCCAGCTGGACTGGGACTGAACAAGCATGTGATCAAACCGGATTCTCTGAATGTGGCTGACATGGGGGCTGACTGAGAAGCCATTGACAATGGCACTGGGTCTTGTTTTGTCTGCATGTACTGGTCTGTTTGGATCCTGGTCTGTTTGGATGCTCACCTTCTTGAACCTGGAGGGGGGGGGGGAGGAACTTGGATTTCTCACAGGGCAGGAAACTCTGACTGCTCTTGGGAATGGTGAGGGAGGAGGAGAGGGAGTGGGGAGGAGCGGGAGGGTATTGGGAGGAAGGGAGGAAGTGGAAATCTTTAAATAAATAAATTTAAAAAAAAAGAAAATAACTCAATTCTTTGGTCTGGAGGCATAAAAATGTCAAAGGCAAAGATTAAGGTCCATCTAACATGCAAACCTAAATACTTTTCAGAAACATAAAGGAAGAAAAGTTTTGATTATTTGATGTCAGCTGAAGGGAGAGACCTCCCTTGAGTAAAATTTAGATAGTGGAGGCCCTCATCTGATACACTGTGAGTTGATATTGGCACTGTGCTAACCACAACTTGATAGAAATTTCTAAGTTGTGGAGGACAAGTCGGATAACAAGCAGGCTTTGCTGGAGTGAGAATAAACCTAAAAAACTCAACAGGACAACAGAATCAAAAAAACAAAACAGAATCCATGTAATACAAATTTTTCCCTTCCTGTTTATAGGTAGCTAATCAGGTAGAAGACAAGTAAATTGAGACCAGCAAATGACAAGAATCCTTACTCATATACAAGTGATTGTGGGGAAAATAAGGAAAACATTTAGGTGGTATTCCAACACAGTTTATAATCTGCTTGAAAGTCTGATGTTCAAGCTAAGACTTCTCATCAAACAACAAAAAGAAGCAAGAAAAGAGTAGAAAACAGACATAATAGTTTTTAAGTTTAAATATGAAATCTAATTTTGTACACTGAGTTAAAAAAAATAAAGAATTTCTAATCAGTGTCACAAAATACTGAAGAACATCTGAAGTATCACTGTGTAAATGACTACAATTCTTATTCAAAATTGTTTGCATAGACGGGAATTCATTGGCTGCATATTTCTAGACCAGATGGAACAAAAGGAAAATACAAACTAAACTGGTACAAAAACATAAGAGTAGCCAATGGGTACAAGCCTTCCAAAACTATTACGCCCTTTGTTTTTGACTTATGGTCTCTTCGAATTGTTAGATAATAACTTCATTGTAGGTAGGCTTCTACTTCATAAAAAATGATATGTCAATTTTCATATTGAGAAATTAGATGTAATTTTACCTCATGTAAAAGAAGATATCTCTAAGAATCATGCTATATATGTGCCTGTGTTGAAATAGACAGAAACATCTCGATAGCTCCTTTATATTTGACTCTAGCTTTCAGTTTGGCAAGTTTTAAATTGATAAGTATCCAGCCCAATATTAAAAAAGAAATAATAACCTGATAAAGTCAATAGGAAAATATTCTTTGTTAATATTTTTTCTTAAGAGATGTAGCTATTAACTGGAAAGAGCATAAAATACTACACACAAATTTTAGAATTGTTGCTGAATTTTAATTCAGTGTTGACAAGAAGAAAGTCCTAGTTGTTTTACAGTCTAATAATATATGCATTCAACTTTCCGGTAGCTTCAAGCAGACCATAATAATAGTTTATTTCTAATAAGATAATCTGAATTTTGAATAAAAGCTTTTTTACATGTTTTTGTCAGATATGACTATATTTCCTTTCATGACATGTTTAGTCACTAATTATATTCTCACAATTTTGTGATTGTTTCATATGTTCAAGATGGTAAAACTTGAACTAGTTAATATTGAGAGCAAATTAAACATTAATTCGATTTAAGTTATTAAACATGCTAAATAAACAGTCATTTTTGCTAGATATTAAATAGTACATTTATTTAGCAAGGCAGAAAAACCTGAAAAAGAATTAGATACCCTACTTACATGGACCACAGTTTGTTAGAGGGTCCATGGCTAAGACACAATGAATGTAACAGAATGGAAAATAGATAGACCACATCCCTTGAAAAGTCATAGTATGTTGGCAGTCTCTGCAACTAATTTTGCTTGAGAAAATATGCACACTTGAAGTTGTGCAATAGGTATGAACTAGCAATTACTAAAAATGATGCATCTGAGGCAATTGTAATCAGAATTATAAGGTGGAGAAGGAAGCGATACAAAGATATTTAGAGCTTTCATATTAGTTCACTGTGCACTGTTTTAAAGTAGGTCTAAGAATCTTTTCCCAAATAGTGAGTCATTAGTCAAGAAGAAATCACATAGAGGACTGATGAACTGTATGCCACCAAAGTTTGAACAAATTCATTATGAATTGTAGAAATAAAGAGGATTTCAATGTCAGCAACATTATTTTGATAAGTGAAAGATGGTTTAACATAAACCTAGCCCAGCAAAATATATATGCATTTATTCTAGGTACCTTCAAAAACTAAAAGATGAAAGATTCAGCAAACTTGGACTGGAATCATGTTCAATATTTTCTCCAGGTTTATCTGGGTTTTAGTCCTATGCCAAGTATATCAAGAAATCAATAAACTATGGAAAAATAAATATTTACATGAGTTCATAAATACTTAGAAATTTTTAATAGAAGTATAAGAATATAGAGTGTCTTAGGCACCAAGTTTTCCATAGATCAGAATGACATTACAGCATCACTTTGAATTAATATTGACTATAAGGGCAGTTAAGCTGACTAAATAGATGCCTTTGAAGAATAAGATTATGGTTTCTAGTTAGAGTATCAGTGGGGATTGGAATAATGGGCTCTTAACAAGGCAGTAAGTAAGTCTTTGGCAGAAGAAACAAACTGTATTTGTCAACAGGGCTGTGACCCTGGCTACCATGTCCTAAGTACAGTGAGGAGGCATGGTTTGAACAAACAAATACAAGAATCATGACTGACAGATCATTGGAATTCTGAGTATCTGTGTAACAGGGTAAATCATAATGTAACTATAAAAAACATGTATGATATGTTAGAGCTTTTGATTCTTTTGAGGCACAAATTAAACAGTAATATGCTTCTAAAACATTGAGTGGTTTGGTAATCTATACTACAAGTTAGAAAACTTCCTTTGCAAGCTGGTATTGCACAACTGCAATATCCCTTCATTTCCATGAAGTAGAAATGATCAAAGGCCTCCCAGATGTTATCTGAAGATCCTCTAACTAGGAAATAGACAAAATGGAAGAAAAAAGTCTTAAATACTATCATTTCCGTAAATATTAAGATGTTGCCTAATTTAGATATCCTTCTGATGGAGTAGCTATGCATGATGTAAGACATTTTAGCCTATAGTTTCTTTCCATGTGGAAATGATATTCTAATGAAAAAGTAATTAAAGGTTGTCTCCACAAAAAAATTATGTGTAGTATACATGTTAATATACATGCAAAATTCAGCACGGTCATGAAGTGATATACAATTACTGTTTTAGATGGAAAATAATATTTTTCTTAGGGTCAGTAAGAGTCAATAATGAAATCAATACTTAGACTTAGAGAATTGGGAAAATTAGATTCTACAAAAATGATAAAGCAATTATTTGATTAGCTCTTATTGTATATCATTCAATCTCTTTTCTTCAAGATTATGAGGTACACAATTGCATCAGCTAGGTTAGGATAATATGTTGCAACAAAGGCTGAAAAAATTGAGTTTCTTAAGACATAGACTATGAATCACTTACTGAATCCAACACACACACACACACACACACACACACGCACGCACATATAATAAGAATTGCATACTGAATCCAGTACACACACACACACACACACACACACACACACACACAGACGCACACATATAATAAGAATTGCATACTGAATACAGCACACACACACACACGCACACACATATAATAAGAATTGCATACTGAATCCGGCACACACACATATATCTATCTATCTATCTATCTATCTATCTATCTATCTATCTATCTATCTATCTATCTATCTATCTATATATAGAGAGAGATAAGGTATTAACACTTGTTTCACTAGTCAAACATTCTTTATCATCTGTGTTCCTCTATTTCTTATTTTAACCGAAGATTAATTTTAAACTACAAAATGAGCTATTCTTTTCCATATGCTATGATGATGTTTTGTGTCTTTTTCAGTGGCTGTAATAAAATAGACACATCTAAGAAGTTTGAGGAAGAAATGGTTTGAGTCAAAGTTCAAGGCTAAAATTTATCATGGTAAGAAAGTTAAGAAACAGAATTAATGAATGCTAGTCTTCAGCTCAGTTTGTGCTTTGTGTAGTGTCCAGAACCACAATCCAGGAAATGTTGCCAGCCACACTGGGTAAGTTTCCCCATCACAATGAACCTACACAAGGAAACACCTCACAGACCCATCCAGATGCTCCTCACACAGCCCATAATAGATTTTATCAGGTTAACATTTCAGATTAACCATCTCAGGTAGGGCTATGTGAAATGCAAGATGGAAAGCAAGAATAAAGGAAGGAAGAAAAGAAGAAAGGAAGAAGGAAAGAAGGAAGGAAAGAACGAAGGAAGGAAGGGAGGAAGGAAGGAAGGAAGGAAGGAAGAAAGGAAGGAAGGAAGGAAGGGAGGTAGGAAGGACAAAAGGATAGAACTGATTCACATACATACACACAATGTAAACTTAATACTGAACATAATGAAAGAAGTGAAGAAGAAAAAATGATGAGGAAAATTTTTGATAAGAATAGAGTTATACTGAATAGTTAACATTGAAAATCAGTAAAGAGTATTAACTTACTATGTGAAACAATAAGTAATAAATTAATAAAAATATAAATTACTCGTTCATAGTTGCAAAACATTTTTAAGATATTAATTTGCAACATTACATTGCTATGAACATTCAATATTTCTATGTATGGTAAAATCGTATGTCAAAAAAAACCACCTGTATATATATTTCCAAATCTTTAAGTACCCAATTTACAACTTGCATCATGTTAGCCAGAACTTTCTCTATATATCTCACTATCGTTAACGAACACTATATTTACATGATTTTTTTATCTTTGCAATTTTAACAAATTCAGTTATCTCTACTTTGTAAAACACTTGAGAACTAATCTATTAATGATACAAAGTGGAATTGTTAGAAGTCTGTATTTGATTGTGTTTTGATAGTTACAGACTGTTGCAAAGTAAGTCTAGAGTGGAAAAATGCACTATAAGGTCAGAAACCAATGGAGACATTTAAAAATTCTCAAATAACTTTAGAATGAATAAAGCAGAAGGAAAACATTCACCTGCCTCTTATTATATGTTTAATGTGAAAAATTACTTTACACACTGTGTCTCCCATCCTTTGAGAAGTTGTTAAAAAATAATGTCAGGCTCTGAGGAACTCAAGGGGTCAGAAGAGGTTCTTCATTCAACAATTGTCAGGCTTGATTTCAGTAACAGTGTTCTTTGGGGCCAATGATGTGCAGGTGGAGGATTCCGAAGGGTTACAGCCTTGGAATAGTTGTTCTGAACCTTTAAATACTTTGAGAATCAGTCTAAGCAAACCCTAACAAGGTCCTGAAATAAGCAGAACACCGCCGCCGGGAATTCCTGATTCTGATCCACTATATTTTGTATAGCTATCAGTCTTCAGGTTCAAAAGGTCACTCCTCAGAATGGACAAAGTGAAAAGAAAAATTAAATACCAAGAGAAGCTGAACTGTAACAAAGCAGTTCCTGAGAAGCATCCAATTACTGTTTCCCTTACACTCATCTTAGGAAGGAAGAAATTTATAGGAAAAGGTAATTTTTAAATTTAACTATTTTTATAACTCCCTCTCTGAAAGACAAAAACAAACACTGAGAGCTGACATTATTTGCACATACGCATTTAGAATGATTTAGCTAAAATTTATTTGTTGAATCCTTAAACCTGTGTCAATATAAGAAAGTGGCATGAAAAGCAAAGCAAAGAAACTGTTGTTAATATAAAATATTGAATTACTAAAAATAAAAACTAAGAAACAAAGAGAATGATAACAAACTGAAAGAAAGAAAAGCAAATAAAAATAAACATGAATATTACAGTTTGGAATTGTGAGTTAAAATGCCAATCAGTACATATATGGTGTGTAGCCTCACATTCAATAAATCTAAAATATTAACTGATAATGACACACTTGCCCTGTTTTGTGGGAAGTCACTCTTTTGTCAAATAGAATGATTCAAGGGAAAAGCAAAGTTGAACTGTGCAGGGGAAAGAAAGGAAATGTTGGGAGATCCCTAAGCAGACATAGAAAGTGGTTTCTCCAGTGCCTGTGAAGTGAGCATGGATGAAGATTAATGGTCTGCTGCTATTCTGCCAGAGATTTTCAGGAAACAATTCTGCTTTATTTATTTGTGCTGACATAAAGAAAGAAGATTCGGGCACATACAGATATGCTTCACACAGCAGGAGGAAGCTTCTGCTTTCAGGGAAAAGAAACAAATAACGTTTGTGTTTTAGGGGTATTTGCCAATGCACACATAAATGACTGAAACTGCAAGATAATTTTGTCCCTTGTACTAATTTGCACCTTTTATTTGACGCTAATTGTAGTTTTATTCTCTCCTTGATTATTTTGGACAAATGTCTTCTCATATTAAAACCAGTCCCAGATTATGTGTTGCACATTTGTATTTACTGTGCTCTGTCTCTAAAAGCCAACCAAGGGCATTGTGAGCAGATTCTAAAATGTGTACTCTCTCTGATGAAGTGATCAATCAGTTAAAATTAGGGACAGCAAAACTGTTGTTCTATATTCATGAAATGACTATTACCTACAGTCAGGAAACAAAAATTGTCTGCAGGACTGTCAAGACCCCAAACTGTGTTGTGGAAGCTAATCCTGACCCATTGCTCATCTTAACATTATAACAGTAACTAATTTCAAAATGTCAATTGTAGGCACGCCTATGACCAAAAAGTAATCTGTTTGCTTGTCAACTTAAGGCCATTTTAAAAAACAAAGTTAATATTAAATGATCAAACATAAAAATAATTACTGCAGTGTTTTGCCTTGTAGATTATAAATATCCAAATGTATCTCAATAGTCATAAGAAAATCAAACATACCTACTATGGATTCTTATCTGTATTGTCCTCAGAGAAAACAACTGAAAGCATGCCATACTGTTACTAACAAAGATGTCTTTTCAGGAAATAAAGTGTTGTACATTCATTTACTAAAATAAACTAAACAAAACCAGACACACACACACACACACAAACACACAAGCAATCAAGCCAGAAAAAGCATAGAGAAAATAGTTTTACATAATTAAATTAAATGCATAAATCTGGGGAGCAAGCACACTGTTTGACTTCAAATGAATGACAGAAGAACAAGCTACAGAGATTATGATAAAGGAGAGAGGGCAAAGGTGTTGGAATGACACAGACAATAGTAACAGGAACCTCATCTGTTTTGTCTATTTGGGGGAGTCGATTATGTCAAAATACTCCTTAAATATCTACAAGATAATTTGAAAACAACAAATTTCCTAATTGAAGTCAGCCTGTTCTATCAAACTTCCACAGCTTCCTGATAAAAACATCATCGAATTTTTAACATTAACATTGTACAATCTGTCTCTTGCCACTTCTCTGCCTGCTTCCCACATCTCCTTCACCGCATTTCTCATTGTTCTCCAAACATGCCGACACAATGATGGGTCCGTATATTCCACATGCCACTAATTCTGACTGAATATTTCCTCCATCTGGAAAAATTTGCCAGCAATATCAGCTACGAATGAGGAAACCAAAATTGGTCTCTAGCAGATGTGGTCTCTTCTTCCTCAGAAGTTCTATGAACGAGCACTAATTTCTGCATTTAATCTACTCTTCTAAACTTAAAAAGAGCTAAGGAGCTCTGTTTATTGTCTTCTATTGCTATGCTAAAACATGAAGGTGAAACATGACTTAAGAAAGAGGGAGTTTATTTTGAGGTAAGGTTGAAGAGAGGTAAGGGTCCATGATGGCAGACCTGGCAACACTCCAGTAACAATAGGAGGCCCAAAACACACTCTCTCTTTCTCTCTCTCTCTCTCTCTCTCTCTCTCTCTCTCTCTCTCTCTCTCTCTCTCTCTCTCACACACACACACACACACACACACACACACACACACACACACTCACACATTTAACTAAAAAAAAAATTCTGATTAGGATTCCCCTTCTCCATCTCCTCCCAGATCTCTCCAATTCTCCATCCACCAGACCCCTTGACTTATTTCTTTCTTTAGGTAACAGACAGACAAATCCTTTTAAAAGAATAATTTTAAAATTTGAAAAGCACAAGAAGCACACACACAGAAACAAAATGCCTAAACACCACAAAGTCTATCAGCAAAATTCAATAAGATAAGGAACACACAAAACAATATGATCAGGAAAAAAAATCTACAAATAATATCCTTTGAGTTCATGTTGGCCATTTATCGCTGGGCATAAGGCCTACATTTAAGTACAGCTTATAATCCCTGTGAGACTCCATTGGAAAAAAAATAATTTTCTCATTGCAAACGGTTGTACATTGAAGATAGCTTCTTGTTTAGGGATGGGAGATAATGTCCACTTCCCCTTCTGAGAGCTGGGATTCAATATGGCTTGAAGCTGTGCAGACCCTATGCATGCTGCCACAATAAAAGCAAGGATCTTCAATTACAAGCACAAAGTACAGAGAGTATAGGCAAAGTGGTATGGACTCTTAAACTTTCCAAACACATAGTTCCTCCAGCAAGGCTATACCTCCTAAACCTCCTAAACACCACCACAATGAGGAACAAGTGTTCAAAGTTGGAGTTTACAGGAAATGGGGACACTCTCATTCAAACAATTTTGTTCTATTCTATCAGTCTTGGATTTCTTAAAGTGTAAGTGATTTCTTTCTTATTTTTTTACTCAGTGGCTTTCACGATGCTTGCTATAACTTTAATAAATGCTTGTTAATGTCTATTAATATAGCATAAAGGGAAAATTTTAAGGAAAACACAATTGAACTAGATGCTTATTAGTTCTCTGTTGATATATATACATATATGTATATATATGAGGTTTGATACTTTATCTTCCAGATATTCATGATCTGTTTAAATTATGCTTTTCATAATTGTTATATATAGAAATAGAGAAGGAATGAAGTTCTTTTCTTTTAAGAATTTTTATTATCGTAATATAATGCAACTTAAAACCTGCTACTTGGTTTTTCTGTCAGTGTCTCATCATTCTTCTAGTGTAAGAGCCTATGGCTATAGTTCATGTTCTCCATCTGGCCCACAGCTCAGTGTTGAAAACAAAGGCAATTGGAACACAACTAGGCTCATTGTTTTAGATGTTCTCTAACACTGACTCTGTGTTAGACCAATCTATTCCAGTTGTTATGAATGAAGCTATCTTCCATATCACATATAAACTTGGAAAGCTTACAGGAAAAGTGTGCTGACCGAAATATGAGTTTCAAAATTACTTTGTCTTGTTTTCAATGCTACTATATTTTAAATTAGGCTTTCTATTCTAGCATTTAACATCTTAAAGTGGAGATAATACTCAAACCTACACAGAGAGAGTGACATTAAGAAACCAACGATGATGGGTCATTTGTTTGGTTATCAGGAACCAAAAGGACAGCACAGAAAGAAACAACAAACAGGCTGTATCTTTTTTGTTATTTGTTTAGATATGAACATAGAACAGCAGTAGTTAAAGGAAGGAGTAGGGATTTGGAGATGATAATAGGTTCGGCATGGAAGGGATAGGAAGAAGTTAAAGAGGAGAAGGAGGGGTAGTGACAGAAGTATATCTTATTTAAAGAAAAAACTTTGCTTTATTTTTTAAAAGAAACAAATGATAAGCATGAGGGTACTGAGTGTTTAAGTGCACTTAAAGGTCTGGAGGAGGCCTGGGTTTGTATTCATTACCAACGCGGCAGCTAACAATTGACTATAACTCCAGTTCAAGGGAGTCTGACAACCTTTGTCAGGACTCAGTGGGTACTGCACATACATATTATACTTATATACACGTAGCTAAAACACTCATACTCAGTTGGAATCATTCATTGCCAGGTTCATCAACTCTTCTCTTATGCCAGGTCAGACTTACCTCAGCATATTCAATCTCGCTCTGTGATATATATCATTATTAACATATCATTATTAACTGAGGAGTTCATGGATATAGGTTTTGTAGACCAGCGTTTAGCCTTCTCTCCTACTGATGTGTCCTTCAGCTTCACATTTATTCCATATATATCTTTCATTCTCATCACACAATCTCTTCTCAGTTTTCCCTTGGTAATCTGTGTTATTATTCAATATTCTGTTATTTACAACAGCCTGTCTTTTTCATTGTTTTACTGGAAAAACTAATTTCCATGATACTCAACCACCTAAAATATGTCTTAAATTTTAATAAATATGAGCTCACTCTTTGTCCCAGTTTGAAATAAGGTACCATGATCAAAAGCAACTTGGGAAGGAAACAGTTACACTGCTACAGTCCATCATAAGGAAAAATCAAGGCAGGAATTCAAGGTAGGAACCTCTACGCGGGAACTGAATCAAAGACCAGAAAGAATACTACCTACTGGCTTGATTTTATGTTTTCTCTGCTGTCTTATACAATTCGGAACCACCTGCCCAGTGTGGATACCACCCAGCCATCCTAAAATAATGATCAAGAAATTCCCCAGAGTCTTCAACAGGCAAGTTGGATGGAGATATTTTATCAAGTGAGGGTTCCTCTTCCCAGAAAAACTCTATTCTGTGTCAAGATGACAAAATCCTGACCACCATACCTCTTCCTAAGAAACAGTCATGAACTTACAGATAAATGGTGTTTCCATGTCATACTGATCCTCATATTACAATTATATAAATACTCAAATTTAAGAGATAAGCAGAATGACAATTGACACCACTAGAAACAATTAATCTTGAGTGGGACCTGTAAATCTCCCAGTGTTAATTTATTGACTATTTTAAACAAATATAAATGAAGTAAATTAGTTTAAGAAATTACAATCTTTACATGGTCAAGGCACATTTTTGCATCCACTATCCTAACACTTCCTGTCTCACACAACTAATTTATTTTTTAAACATTGGATGTGATTGAATGATGAACTAGACATTAAGAGCCTTTATTACTGGTGTGATTAAAACAATTTTTGCATATTTTCTAAGTGCAATTGGATTAAATGTCCTGTTAATACCCTCAAGCACTAGGGGTTTACTAAGTTCCACTTTTCAGATCATCAGTCACCATTTACTTAGTTCCTTAAATTTGAATAGTGTTCTGCTCTCTACTGTCCTAAACATTACCAAATAGAAGTGTCTTGCTGCTTTGAAGTGTTTGCAATATGTAATAACCCAATTCTAGATAAGTGTTACATTATCAAAGTGATCATTGTAGCATTACCAGTTACAATGATTTTATGTAAGTTCTAGGACAATGGTGAATTTTTTCATTAAACAAAAGACAACACAAAAAATATCAAGTAAATGGAAGACCAAGACAGCATGTAAAACTTTGAAGGTTTTATTTTTTAGAATGTAATGCATTTAATTATAAACTTTTTTATTTGAGACCCATGAGCTAATAAATTACATAAAATTTGAATCAATTTTATATAAACAGAAAGATAGCATTCGACCCAGAGGCCTTAGTTTTAGTAATATATTAATGCTAATTTATGTTGCCAAAGTGTTCAATTAACTTGTTGGCATGTGTTAAAGCAAAATTAACCAAGTCACCTTTCATATGAAAGCATGAAAGTCGTCATCAGAAACACTGACTGACCATGCTTACAAAAGTGTTGATGTTGGGTATTTAAAATTTCTAGTTTATAATATAAATGATAAAATAGAAAAAAGAAATAAGTAGGAAGAAATAAATAAATAAGTAAGAAATAACTTAAGTGATATGCAAAGACTTTCAGAATTTATTTTTAGGTTACCTGCAGAAGAGGTAGAAAATGTTCATAATGTTTATCTCTAGAAGGATTTCTGAAGACCTTGGGAGGCCAAGTAGCTTCAGGGTTACCTTAGGAATTCTGTACAGGATGGCTCAGGGGAAAATGCAGGTCCTTGAATTAAAAATGAACTTAAAAGATCATCCATAAACTAAAAAGATTAATAGATGTTCAGACCTTCTGCAGAGAGTATTAACTAGATTTGTTCAGTATGGCGCTAATACTCTGTAAGAGGGAACAGACCGCATATGAATGACATTTTTGATAAGATAAAATTGACAGAGCCTAGATGATAAGTTAGATTTGAAGACCATCTCTTATATAAGTGGCTATAAAACAGTTAGGAGCAAGAAGAACATCAAAAAATGGTATCCAGGAAGGTTCAATTCTGCACGCTGTATCATGAAATTGATTTTTTTTAAATAATTGAGTTCACTGAAAGAATAAATGAACTGCCTTTGAACCTAATAGTAAGAGAATTATTCATATGACAGAGCAAAGCTGGATCTGTATGACTATCTTAGGGTTTGCATTGTTACGAAGAGACACCATGACCATGGCAAGTCTTATAAAAAAAAATATTTATTTGGGATGGATTTGCTAATAGTTTCACAGATTCAGTCCATTATCATCATGGCAGGGACCATAGCAGTATGCAGGAACTTGCGGTACTGGTAACATATTGGCTTGCAGAGAACAGGAAATTGGCTGAGTATCACACTCAGTGAAGTTGGGAGACCCCAAAGTTTGCCCGCACCATGACACACTTCCTTCAACAATGCCACACCTCCTAACCGGATTATGATGTCAATTATTTCAAACTACCATAGTGATACGCAGAAAGAAATGTATTTTTTTTTCCACAAAAGAAGGGAAATATTTGGCAGTTGCCTGGAGCTCATTTGCCTTTTTATCTACTTAAGATATGATATTTTGATGTTAGGGTTTTTAGAGACTTTTGTAACTATTGTCTGATTTCTATAACTGATTAAACTATCAAAAAATAAAGATGCAGTTTCTTTCTTATGATAATAGAATAAGTTGCTAAGAAATTGGCAGCATAATTCATTTATATCCATTATGACCTGGTAACTGTACAGATGTGATATTAATATTATCTATAATCATACAGTTTTCTATTCTAAGTGGTACCACAGATGGACATGGGTATTCTATCCTTGTAGTAGCAACCAGTCCCAATCACAAAAGGAGAGATCATTAATTACCTATAAACCATGAATAAGGGTATCTTTGAGTTACATAAATATTATTTTTCTTTGTTTCTATGCCCAGTATCAATATCAAGAGAGCAGTTTGTTACAGTTGTAAGAAGTGACAAAGCAACTAAGTTTTCAGACCTTAAAGCTGATGTTCTGACCCAGTACCCTTATTCTAAGGAAATGCAGATCAAAGGTGAAAAAAAACTCAAAAGGAAGGGTGATGGGTAGGCAGGGATATCACTAACCTCTTCAGAATCAGCTCTATCGAAGGGAAAATTTTTTCTCCATTGAAAAATCATTAAAATATATAAGTTATAAAGTTAGTGACTTCCTACCCTAAGAACTTTTGTTGACATAGCAGTATGACTTACACTGTGAATCTATCAATATTCAGCCATCCTATCAAAAAAGAAAACAGTCTATATCTTCCTGAATAAATGTTTATGGCCAGTGGTACTCTGATATTTTTCCCACAAAATGGAATAGTTTTTTTTCCCTCAATTTCTTGAATCGAGACCACAGATATAGGCAGAGAGCAGGAAATAGGAATTATAGATTTATAATTTAACCAATAGAATACAAGAATAATCTTTTGGGACTTTCAATAGATAGATATCAAAAGGTTTTATAGCTTCAATTTTTTGATTCTCAAGAACTGCCTGAGTTTATCATAGAGGGAAAATACATTGATGGAGGAGGAGAGGGTTTGTTTTAAAATACAGGCATATGTCATTTTCCAAGATAAAACCAATATAATAAGCAAGAACAACTAGACCCTAATGAAAGCCATGAAAATGAAACCAACCTAGATGGTACTTTCTCTTTCATAACACTAGATTATATCTGTCTGCATGAGTATCCTCATGAAAGATTACCGAAACGCATAGCTTACATAGCTAATCCACAGCATCATAAGAACATAAAATACATTGATTATATTAAAGACTGTCTTTTAAGTTACTTTTTCTATGTAGAAAAAATAGCTTCTTTCTTTATGAAAAACAAAATGCAAATTTTTCAGAAGTATTGATATTTGCCTCCTTCTTTAGTGAAGTATTACTGTGTAGCAGTTCATTCTGATATTAAAATCTTCCCCTATTAAGACACAATGTTCACTGGGAGGTGAAGCAACAGGAATTTTTTTGTTGTTGTTGTTTGTTTTTTGGTGAGATGACAAATTCCACCCTGAAGGGAAGCTCCTTAAACTCAGAGAGTATCTTCTTTAGGATTTCTTTTGTTATAACAAGATGCAATATCCCAAACCAATTTGGACAGCAAAGGTTTTACAGTCTGTAGTCCCTTATCCCGGGAAGTCAATTGAAGAACTTCAAACAGCAACCTGGAGGCATTAATTGGCACAGAATCTATGGAGAAGTGATGCCTACTAGTTTGCTCCCCATGGCTTACTCAGCCTGATTTCTTATACATCCCAGGACACCTGCTCAAGGATAGCACCACCAGCAATTAGCTGAGTCCTCTAACATCAAGAATTAATTAAGAAATTGCACTACAGCCTTGTTTACAGGCGAGTCTGTGGGAGCTTTCTCAATTGAGGTTCTCTCTTCCCAAATGACTCTGGCCTGTGTCAAGTTAACATAAAAACTAACCATCACAAGAAATAAAGAACTAAAACACTTCAAGAAGTCCTTGAAATTGAACAGACTCACAGGGGTCTTATACACAGAGTATATAAGCAGTAATGGGGTTTGTAGTAAATATTAGACAAGCCAGCTGCCTGGAAATCTCTCACATAAGCTACAATGTCTATAAGAGGCTCAGACCAGAGCAGTTGCCTAGAAGAAACAAGACCAGTCAAAGGAAAATATGAACCAATACAGCTGCCTAGGCAAATCAGAGACCTTCCAAGGGTCCTGAAAAATTCTGAGACCAAATGAGTTATGAGCTAGTGAGCTGCAAGGTAAATTATGTGCTGAGCTCCAGGCTCCTAGCTTCATGAGCTGTCACCCATGCTTTGGTGATGCAGCTGTATTTCAATTATTTCTGCTTCTGGAAGTAACCCCAATAAAACTCATTGGTTCTCTAAGTTTAACTCTTATGATATTCATAATTTGGTGTATGGTTAGTAGATATTTATTTAAATCTTATCTGGCCAGGAATATTGTTGTTCAGCAACAACTATTTCATCAGACCTTAAAACACTCCTTGTACATGACATATGAGTTTTATACTAATTTTATTACAAAAATTGTCAATCAGTAAACAATTAAAATATGAATATATATCTACATATATATATTCATATTTTATATATATATATATATGTAGATAGTAGGATGTCTCATAATCTACGAAATTTCCTCTGAAGTAGGGAAATAAGTGGGGGTAACCGGAATATTTCTCCCTTTCACTACATTGCCTTATATTTGATCAAAACCTCTATTTTTAAAGCATTAACTTAAATAATTCTTGGATTTCATGGTGATTTATCAAATATTTAGTTTATGAGGTGGTATGAAGTGTTTTATTTCCTATTTTAAATGCCCTGTATTGACCTATGTTTTAAAAGCCAGATCTATAGCATGTTTTTAGTAATGGAGGAAACTTAATATTGTAATTCCCAACACTGTCTTCCCTTCCTACCTTCATGTAATCAGAGAAAATTTGCAATTTCTTGTACTTCTGATCCATATGCTGATTTGTCATATGTCCTAGGCAGGGTGAGCAACTGGTTTTTGACTGCACTTTAAAAGCAATGAAGCTAAATTTTTTATTTACTTTACAATTGTCATGATAGTATATCATCATCACCAAAATAGCTTACTGAAAGCAGAGTTATCTGAGGCCTTTCAGTTTCAAAGTGTGAGTCCATGACCATCATAGCTAGGGTCATGACATCACTTAGGCAGCCCTGAAGAAGTTACAGGATTTATATCTTGATCTAGTAAGTGGAGGCAAAAAGAGCAAACAGAGAAATAGTGACATACCTCTTTCAACAAGGCCATATGTAGCATGACGGCTGGCTTGTTGGGGTTTCTGTCCCACCCGGTACACCACAACCGGCAAGTCTCAAAGAAAATCACACAGAGTCTACATTAGGTTATAAACTGATTGGCCCATTAGCTCAGTCTTCTTATTAACTAATTCTTATATCTTACGGTACCCCATAATTCTTGTCTGTGTTAGTCATATGGGTTTGTACCTTTTTCAGCTGTCAGCTCACATGTTGCTTCTTCGGTGATCAGGGCAGGAATTGTGGAGGGAGCTTCCTGCTTCCCAGAATTCTCTTGTTCTTATTGCATTACCTCTACTTCCTGTCTGGTTTTCCAGCCTATGCTTTCTTGCTGGCCAATCAGCATTTATTTAAAATATGATTGACAGATTACAGACAATTCACCCACATCAGCTATATATAATCATTCTGAAAACAGTTCTATCAACTAAGAATCAGTTATTTAAGTGTATGAACCTGGAAAGGCCATTCTCATTCAAACTATCACATGAATAAAGATTTCTTCTTTCTTTTTAATAGTTAAAATATTTTAAAAGAACAGGAAACCAACACACATATTCTCATTTTGTTACATAGATGCTGACAAATATGTTAATAAGTTATCTAAGAAATTGCCTATTTAGTTTATAATCAGAACATAAGATATCATATCATTACAAAATCATAATGTTTTGGAAAATAAAATGGAAATGTATACATTGGTTACATCCCCATTAATTAACAATACCACCTAGGTAAATAAAGTCATTAACTCCAAGTAGACATTAGACTTCACAATTCCTTACTAAAAATAATCTAGTAATATGGTTTAATTTCCATAAATTTCCAAGTCTGTATATATTATGTATGTTTTAGATAAGATACATGTTACACAGAAAATTTTTCAGGTTTCATCTATAGATTTGGCCTTGTAAAACCTCTTCATATTTATTGCAGATCAGTAGAATCAATTTCATTCTTTCATCACTACTAAATATAAACAAGTTTATTAAGTTATGTTTGGTTTACACAGAGCACATTAGAAATATACCCAACATAATTGAAAGTATGATGGTAATTTAGAACATCAACCTTAAGGGTGATGTGTTTCTATTAGTACCTTGTTATTTTTCTAATTTTAATTTCATTTATATTTAGCACTGAAATTGCATACTCTACAGGTAAATTCCCTGTAGAACACAATTCTTTCTTCTTTTGTCTTTTATAGAGGCTCAAAGCTTAGTCTAAGCTCTCAGATCACTTAAATTATTCCTTTATTCCTCCACATAGATTTTTGTCAAATAATGCAGTTGCAATTAGTAGCAAAGAACAATTTTGCCTCAAACACAATGCTTCCCCAGGGTGAAAGTCGTGTATACAATATTTGTATTGTATAGTCTGTAAGGAAAGAAAGGAGATTTCCAACCTGGAAAAGCTGTGCAGGCTTCCAGGAAGGGATAAAAATAAAAATAGAAACAATGAAAGCATATTTAAATTGTCCAAATGTATGCTAAATTCTAAAGGAAAAAGCTAGCATAAGAAACACATGATCAATAATCTCTAACAGGAAGAAGTGAAAAGCTTGTGAATGCTAAAAATATTTCCAATTTCATACTAACGTATTTTATAAGAAAGCAGCTATTTTCCTCCAGAAGCTTCTGGAGTTTGTGAAAAGCATAGAAGTAGGAAATAAAGATTCATAATGGGGGTAAAAATCATAATTACAGCTACCACATATTCATCAATATATTCATATCGACTTTGATTTTTTTGTTTTTATATTTACTTTTAGCACTAAATGAGCACTCAGGAGACAAATCTATTTTTGTTATTATTAACGGATCCTGCTAATAGTGTAGATAGTAACAATGAGGGCACATCTCAAACAAGAGAGGCAGGTTTTTATTTTAATGTGAGAAATAAAGCATATTGGTGTGGTTGTATATAACTTTTGTGGAATACTGCATTTATTTAGAAATAAGGCACATTGGTGTGGCTATATATAACTCTTGAGGAATACTGTATCTATTAACTTTATGTAACTGGTCATTTGCAATTTATAAAAAAACAGTGGAAACTATATCTGTATCACAAAATATTAATGATTCAGAGTTGTACACATGGCTGGGGTTCCTTGGATGGTTGAACGACAAGTGAGGGAAGCCAGGAAAAGCATAGAGTTTTGACCACTCTTCTGAAAATATACTGAATTTTACTGAAATTTTACTGAAAATATACTCCTGGACATGTGGAGAAGGTTTAAAATCAAGAGGAAAGCTAGCTTTCTCTGTACCTAACACATCTATCTATCTATCTATCTATCTATCTATCTATCTATCTATCTATCTATCTATCTATCTATCTATCATCTATCTCTCTTCTATCTTTCTATCATCTGTCATCTTTCTATATCTATATATCATTTATCTTTTATCTATAAGTCATCTATCTAAAACCCATAAATACATGTTTTATCAAAAATACATTGCATATTTGTATGTGCTAAACAGTTATACAATGCCACATTTATAGCCCAGGTATCAAGTGGTTTCAAATGGTTAAAAGTTTGTGATATTAAAATGAAACTCATATAAGTGTATTGGTAGGAAATTGAATCTATTTGAAAACAAAAACCAACTAAAACAAAAGAAAGCATTCTCTCTTTTCCCATTTCCTCCTTATTTAACATATGAAAGATGTACACACTGTTCCCTGTATTATTAAAACAAGATTTTATACATGTAAAACACAGAATTCTACTTTTAACTTTTCTTTCGAATTTTTAAGTTTAAAATACAATTACCTCATTGTCTTTTTCCCTCCCCTCCTTTTCCCTCTCTTATAGGACTTTATTGCCTCTTAAAATTATGCCTTCTCTTTCTTTAATCGTTGTTGTACAGACACATGTGCCTAGGTATATCAATGCAGCCTGATCACTGCCTGTATGCGATTTCAGGGGTACAGTCATTATTATTCATCACTGAAAAGCATAGCTTATAGCCCTCAAAGTCATTTTATTCAGACGCAATCTGTTCAGTGTGCCCTGACCTATTCACAAGAATTGATTTCACTTTCTTTGATTCCACTATACAGCACATTTATTAATTTACACTTTGCAGTTTAAAGTTATCGGTAGTCATTTCTCTCTCATTACGTAGCCAGCTTGTTTGAGAATGCTTTATTATTTAATACTTCTTGTTGTATAAATAATTTCACTATATCAAAATAAATATTACTACATGGTTTTTTGAAAATAAAGAAATGGTAAGTTCTTACTGTACAGAAATACAAAATTCTAGCCTTTAGTCAATATAAGAGTTGTTTGACCAACAGCAACTATGAAAAATGTCATGAACTCTCTAACAAGCCTGGAGATGTGTTCAGGACTCTATACAGTGTATTCATTTTTTTGTCATCTGGTTGTCTTCTTTCAGTTTTCTCACAAAACAGGCATTATTATCTTTCTCTCTGTCTTCTAAATAAAGTTGCAGTGTGGCAGCAAACTATCTCAAGACTACATTAGCCAGTCCTGGGACCTCAACTTTGAATCTCAATATTGTAATTTATATGTCTAGCCCAGAAACTCTAGAGTATTGCTATCTATTTATTAGTTTGTCTATTAAACAATTTTTATTGAGCACATATCTACTCAGGGTTAGGTACCTATGGATCAAATTTGAGAACCTAGTGTTTGGCTACCAGCCCAGACAAGGGCAGGAACAGTAAACTGCTCCCCTATCAGGTACCAGATCTAATAAATCGGTAGTGCTTGCCAGTAAAAGTGGATAAATGTTTCTGTTACTCAGATCCCTTTGGGAAAATACAGTGGGAAAATTGATGAAGAATGTCTTCAGTGCTATGGAGGGGGCAGGTAGGCCAGCAGCAAATTTCAAATAGTTGGATTCTATGGACAGTGAATAAAAGACAGGATTATATTTACAAAGGCTAAAAAAGAATGATATCAGTGAATATTCCAAACTGGACAAGGAAAAGGCCAAGAGGCCTCAATCCTACACAAAGATCTCTTGCAACAGGAGAAAGCTAAAAGTAGGAGAAGTGGACTAAGCCAAGACAGAGAATAACAGTTGGGTTGTGAAGTGCTAATGGTCAGCTCTGAAAACATACATACGGGTAACATTGTAGAGTTTGAACTGGTTCTATTAGGAATGTAAAGATAAGCAATAGCAATCAGTGAAAGAAGAGGCCTTGGGTTTGAAGGAGAGCTATGAGAAGCAAAGGGAAGGGTCTGGAAAAAAAGGTAAAGGGGAGGGATGTTCCCATTATATTATAGTCTCAAAAGTTAAAAAATAAAGTTAGAGGACAGGAGTAATAAGAGAGGAGTCAATGAAAGTATATCCATTATTGAAGGTAGTCAGTATAGGTATTTAAAAGGTCCAGTACACAAGGTCAGTATATAGATAAACAGAGACAGAACAAACAGGGGTCCAAACTTTAGCCAGAAATGTGAAATGAGAAATACACAGTGATTAAAGCAGATGGATGAAGAAAAGTTAGAGAGCTTGCCATCAGTAGGAATATATTTAGCTGAGTCAAAAATTCTAGGAAGACAGTATGTGCATTTGCTAATAAATAGTTAATGCATTCAGTGAAAAAACCAGGAAAAACTACTGCTGGATATTTGTACATGTACCTACTACTGTCAGAATCCTCTTTTATGTTTAAACATCCATAAGCTTATAGTTAGGCTGTTCCTACAATTTAAGAATCTATGGTGCTAAGATTTTTTTCCTTTTATCTGTGCCTTTACAAAGTGTTTATCTCCCCAGAAGACTAATGCCATTATAATATTGTTATATTGTAATTCTGATCACCATACTTTGTGGGTTTTCCAAGGTTACCAATATTCTGAATGGGAGATCTGATCCATCATGATTTATGTGGTAAAAAGGGGAGTCTTTTCCTGTGATATTCTCATCTCATAATATTTAAGAAAAATTATTCTTGAAAGTCACAATGTTGAAGGCCCTGGGCTTTCCCCCTCCTTAGTTCAGCCTGCACCAATCTCTCTTTGGAGTCCTTGGTTTGAAAAATTATCCTTAATAAACTTCTGATCAAATTGTCTTATATGTCATTTGACAGAATTTTTTCTTTCAAGAGACTATAATGTATAAATGCCTATAACAATTTCTTTCACAAATAAGGACCTATATACATGCATTATGGCTTAGTTCGTAGGACCAGAGTCAAGGGCAATTATAATGATTTTCGAAAAATAGAGGAAAACAGAGTGTACTGGGTACAAATGTAAAAGGAAAAATCATTTTTTGATTTTTGTCATTTGGTCACAGTTTAATATTCCTTACTAACTTGACTGAAAATTTGAACCAGATAAGTGGTGGCCAACTTTATTCTCTGTTAGGCATTTTGAACAAAGAAATCTCCACTTCTTAAATGTATTCATTTTGGTTATTTATTTTGGTGGTGTGCCACTCTCTTCTCCTTGGCAGATCGCACAGTTGACAACCATTAGACCCACTCAAGGATGCATGGATGATGCCAGTGGTGACAATGAGCGGGTGCAGCTATTTCCATTCACCTGCATCAGACTAAGGTCTCAGGAGAATGCAATTTGTTGAAACAGCTCTTATCCCGGTTTGGCAACTGGAGGATTTAGCTCTAACAGTAGAATCCAGGGCTTCTAGTTTAAGACAAGTGGCCTGGAAGAGAGATAAGCACATGCTCCCACGATGAGCTCAGTAATTAGCTCTCAACAGCATAAATCGCTCATCTCCAAATGATGAATTTTAATTTTATTTCCAAAGCCTTTCAAGGGGAAAGTGTCAGAGCTTAACACTAGCTCCTAGATTTAACATAAACGGCTATTTGCCAATTAGTGTCTGTTTGCCAATTGTTTGTGATCTAATATGTAAAAATGAATTATGTGGCTCAAGGTGAAATGAAATCTATAATCCTCTGTATGGTGTAGAAATAGTAAATCATGGTAATGAAGTGAGCGTCAAGCAGGAGCTCTTTGCTGATTTATACACAAATAGCAGGTGTGTGCCTCAACCAGTTCTGTATTTGGACTAACAAGGATGTGGCTTGTGTGGCTGTGAGGAAAACGTGGATTTAAGAGTTCAGGAGTGAACAGCAGAGAGAAGGAGAAAAAAATCCATTATGAGAGCATATAAGAGCACTCATATGATCAGCCTGGCAGGAAGCTGTTGGAGAAGAAACATCAACAAACCTTGGAAGCTTTGTAAATGTGTGGCTGTCCTAAAACAGGACAGATGAGTTTAACCATAGCATAGCATACATGGAAAAGGAACCAAGTGAAAGAGTTAAGCTATCTAACCAACACATATTAATCCAGGTTTGTTGTCACTTGGAGCAGAGGACTTGGCATAACTATTATACCAGAAGCTACCTTATTATTGAAAGGACATAGAAAATTTCAAGACCCTTTGAGTTATAGAGATGTGTCCTCAAATTCAGTAATTTCAAAGTATTATTTTTTGTCTTAGATACTGTTACTGGTTGTATTTGGTATGCTAAACATATATGTTGAATTTCTGGCTCAGTACTTGATAGTGTGGTCAGATTTAGATAAGGGGTCTTCGAAGAAGCAATCAAGTTAAGATGAGGTCATAAATGAATTAGAGTGTGCTCTTAATCAACTATGAATGATACTCTCATAAAAAGAAAGGGCTTAGACATTCTGGAGACACATAATTGGGCCAGGTGTTAAAGGGCAAAACAGAATATAGCAAAATATGAAGGGATTAAATTATAAAGGATTCTAGCAGATTCTAGGAGCCAGATGGAAAGACAAAGTCTTTCTCACAGCTCTTGGATTGACAAAACTCCATGGGCTTCTTGACTTCAGATCTACTTCCAGAGAACAATGAGAAGATCTGTTGTCTTGATTTGCTTTGAGCTGCTTTGTTTTATTTTATTAGAGAAATCCCCTATAATTCAACAGGTCACTATGAAGTTGATATGACTGAAATATGAATGAAAAGACACAAGTGACCAACTGAAATAACTCAAGTCCTTTGTTCTTCCTGACACCAGAAATCTTTCTGAAAAAACACTTTATTATCTTAAGTGATAGAGATTAAAATCCATGAAACATTTCATTTTCATATTTGGGACCGTCACTTATCATGGATGTTTATCTAAGTGAACTTTGCAGATTGAATAGTATGCATTGACCACTGACATCCAGGATTGGAATATCGTTAGTGGCCCAGAGACCTCTTGTCTTTGCCATGCTCTGATGTCATTTCTCTCGGGCTTGCTGTCACAAAAATTGAAATCTCTTAAACAATCTTTGGAGGGAAGGCTGTTTTCTTATTCAAATATGAAGTGCTAAATAGGAGGGCTGTGATATCTATTATTTGGACATGACGTGGGCATTGTGATCAAGCTTGTACAACAGTTATGGTTACTTGCAAAAGACCCAGACCATTTAGAGTTTGTGGAGATGGTGTGGGTCACAGGAAGATCCTCCATTCACTGAAATACTGACAGTTAGTGCTGGCTAGCATTGGGACATGGTCTCTTTTCATCCAAGCATGTAGTCATGATTCCATAAACAGCTTCTGGGTCAGCTACACACAGCAACACAAACAGAAATCATAGATTATTTTTAAATGAAGATGTGATGTAGAAGGGGAATATGTTATGAAAATATGGGTTTCAGATGGATTTGAAAAAGTTGTAACAGGAAAAGGACGAATATGAATAAAACAGAATAATGTATGTAGAGGAATTAATATACTACCAACACAACTTTAAAAATTAAAATTAACCATC
Organism: Myodes glareolus; assembly: GCF_982192425.1. NCBI lineage: Eukaryota > Metazoa > Chordata > Mammalia > Rodentia > Cricetidae > Myodes > Myodes glareolus. The sequence continues at coordinate 32,070,778 of NC_142036.1, read as the reverse complement.
TCCCCTTACTTCCATCCCCCCACCCCCAGTGCACTCAACTTTGCCTGGCAATCTTGTCTACTTCTAATATCCAGGAGGATAACTATATGATTTTCTTCAGGTTCACCTTCTTATTTAGCTTCTCTAGGATCACAAATTATAGACTCAAAGACCTTAAACTATGGCTAGAATCCACTTATGAGTGAGTACATTCCATATTCCTCTTTTTGGGTCTGGGTTACCTCACTCAGTAAAGCGTTTTCTATTTCCATCTATTTGCATGCAAAGTTCAAGATGTCATTGTTTTTTACCGCTGAGCCCCCAAGATCCAAATGAAGACTGAGAAGCCATTAACAATGGCACTGGGTCTTGTTTCGTCTGCATGGACTGGCTTTTTGGGATCCTGGCCTGTTTGTATTCTTACCTTCCTGGACCTGGAGGGACAGGGGAGGAACTTGGATTTCTCAGAGGGCAGGAAACCCTGACTGCTCTTGGGAATGGTGAGGGAGGAGGAGAGGGAGTGGGGGGAGTGGGAAGGGTATCAGGAGGAGGGGAGGAAGTGGAAAGAGTGTTTTCGGATACTTGAATAAACAAGTCTAACTAAAAAAAAAAAAAGTAAAATTAAAAAATTAAAATGTAACTAGGGAAAATCAGTAAATAGAGCTTTTACTAACTTTATCATTCAGTGATTTTTTTTTATTTTCTCCTGTTATCTAAAACTTTGGTGTCTGTCAACACAGAGAAACAGCAACTGTAACCACTCATATCATGAGGAAAACAAAAAAAAATCTAAAAGGTAATAATTAAATGTGAAAACTTCCTTCCAATTTCTTCATTTTAAGTTCTTAACTCTTTAAATAGAATAAGTTTCCAAGACTATAAAAGAAGCACTTTTCAGTCTCCCTCCTTAATCACAGAACACTTCCTTTAAACAATTTTTAGGTCCCAAATTACTCTTTTTTTGTTTGTTTGTTTGTTTTGTTTAGTTTTTTTTTGTTCGTCTAAGATTAAATTTATTTTTAAATTATTTTTTTCTCATTTTACATACCTATCCCAGTTCGCACTCTCTCCCTTCCTCCTGCTTCCTTCACTTTTCCTTCAGCCTTGCCTCCTATCCACTCTTCAGAGAGGTTAAGGCTTCCCAAGGGGAATCAACAGAGTTTGACACACCACTTCGAGGTAGGACTGACCCTCCAGTCCCATATCTAGGCTGAGCAGGATATCACTACAAAAGGAATGGGCTCAAAAACGCCAGTTCAAGCACCAGGAATAAATCCTGGTCCCACTGCCAGTGGCCCCACAGACTTCCTATGCCACATAACTGTTACCATATTCAGTAGACATAATTTGGTCCTCTGCAGGTTCCCTCAATATCAGTCCTGAGTCAGTAATCTCTCACTAGCTCAGGTCAGTGTCCAGGGCTCAGCTGTGGATTTCTGCATCTGCTTACATCAGTTGGTGGATGAAGGTTCTATGATGACAATTAGGGTGACCTTCTGTACAGACTGATGTGTATAGTCACCCTATACACTATTGCTTAGCTGGGGTCATTCTTGTGGATTCCTGAGAACTTCCCTAGTGTCATGTCTTCCTAGCCCCCTGACTCTTTCAATCAAGATATCTCTTTGCTTGATCTTCCTTTCCATCCTTCCACCATCTAAACTATACCATTCCCTCATGTTCTCCTCCTCCCTCCCCTTCTTCTCCTCTCCCCATAATACTCCCAGTTTTCTCTGAGATCTTGTCTAATTCCCCTTCCCAGGGGGATCCTTGTATATCTCTTTTAAGGCTCTCTTTTTGTTTCAATTTTGAACTTCCCTTATTATCAATTTGTAATAAAATTACTAATCATCAGGGGCGATTTTTCTACAATCTATGCATACTATCATTGGTAAACATTAGAAATAAACATTAGATATTTTCAAATAGTTTGGTAGTATTCTTTAGACAACCTGTGTTTATCAAAATTCTTTGGCACTGTAAGTGTTAAAACTTAATACTTGAGGTGTAGTAATAGAGATGCTTGTAAGAGAAAGCAAAACACATAAGAGATCCTGATGACAAAAACTTTAAACATTTAAGAATCATCTGTCACACAAGAAACTAAATGATAATTAAGGGAAATAAATTTATAGATTTTCAATAATTTGTTTACAGAGGGTTGAAGACCATGTTCATGTTCTCATACATACTAAACATGTACAGTAACACTCCATCTTCATCATTAATAAGTCTTATCATTAACTTATAACATTCAGTCTCCCATCTATAAGATGATTACATATAACAAGATTATGATGCAGACTTTTTGTGTGTGTCTATCTAGAGATTTCCAGTATGTTTTCAAAGATCATTTGCATCGCGTGTTCTTCTAAAGGCCTTAAAACATTTTAAGGTATATAACTTCAGAAATATCATTTGAGGTGAATGGTAACTAGTCATATTTTACCAATGAAGAAAATGTTCACAGGGAGTTTGAGTAAATTTCCTAAGTCAAAAACAAGTGAGGACCAGATTCACAACCAACACAGGTGAAAGAAAAATCCAGAATCACATAGATACGCAAGATCCTAGAAGAACAGCTCTCGATATAGGTAAATCACAGAAAAAAAATGAGTATACACAGGAAAAAATGTAAAAACTCAATCATAAATAGGAAATATGTTTTCTCAAACTCATTTTGTCCAAATTTAAGAGTAAACATAAACAAACTGAAGTCATACAGCTACACTAGACTTGGAAATAAATATAACATGTTGAAAAAATTAATTTGTTTAAAAGATTTTATAAATATTAAATTGAATAATTAATTCTTCAGGAGCACTAGAAAATGGCCCAACAGCTAAGAACACTTTCTTCTCTTACAGAGGACCTACCTGTTCACAAACTTTAAACACCAGGCACATACCCAGTACACACACACTCATACACATAAATATATACGCATAAACACACATATATACACATATGTATGCATATTACGCATTTATGAATATGTACACATATGTATATATACATATATATGTACCCGTATGCATGCATACACACATACGTACATACACACACATATATACATAGATATAGAAGGAAAACCACTTATAACATAAAATAAAAATACAAATGAATTGTTAAAAATAATTAAATCCTTACATTACAAATGTATTTCTTCTTAGACATAGAATTAATTCTAATTCATGTGATTTATCAACCAAACCCTTAAATGAAGAGAAGTTATTGTATTTGTATTTGGGACTGATCATGGAAGTACTGGGCTTAGTATCACAAGTTTGAAATTACTTTTCTGTTAGTAGTAGCAAACTCTACTTGACTCCTGTTTCCTTTATGTGCAGACATTAAGGACAAAGCACTGCCTCTAAGCACTCTTTCAAGTATTAATGTAATTTTAGGGCACTGTAGGAAGTTATATTTTACTTGAACAAAAATTTCATCATCATCATCATCATGATATCACAAATAACATTTAATTGAATTGATAAATGCCTATAATAGATCATATTTTGAAATCTAATGTAGAAATTATGCCTATCACATTAGATATGAATAAAATATTCTGGAATGATATAAGAAGGCTTTTCAAAAAATCAAATACAACATCAATAAAAATGCGAAATAAATTCACAATGTCAGAGATCATTCTTTTATAGTTCATACAATTTGGAGATTCCATTGATCATACTTTCAGCACATGCATCTATCCTTTTCTGCATCTTCTCTTACCATATTTCTAGATATTCTATGTATTTCTGTTGCCACCATTTGGTCTTCTATTGTCATAGGTCTTTAGGGTCACATTCTATACCCTTAATCATTAAAACCTAATCAATATGGTAGCCACTTTATGACTTGCAATGTCTGAGTAATACTCAAAATTGTTAACTTTTTAACATTCACTTCTTATATGCCTTCAGTAGGCTTAGCCAGTCCTCCTTCTAGGACTGAAACTGAAAAATGACTCATTAAAACAGATTTTATGATTCCTTTTTAAATACTAATTTTAATTTTTTTATTTTGATCCCTTTGTATGTTAATATAGCTGGTATGAAAATTATATATGTATATATAAATATATGCATATGTATATATACATAATCTTGGTGTGTATACATATAAAAAATAAGATATAAAGAAGCTATTATCCTGATTATGCTGGCTAAATTTGTCATCTTGACACAGAGTCACCTGCTAGGATGGATCTTAAATCAAGAAAAATGCCTTCCTGAGATTTGATTGTAGAAAAGCCTATGTGGACTTTTGCT